>NW_026732295.1:382500-547500 GCF_028476545.2 Physella acuta
TAGATAAAATAAGTTTTAAGTTTAGGCCGAGAAAATCGTATTGTATACATTTCATAGCGTACATAGCTCTAAATCATATTTGAATGAAATAGTTCATTTCTTTTTATTCTAAACTCGGAAGATGACGTCATCAGTTTCGTGCTCTTTTTTTAGTGTAAACAATAAGCGACGTCATTGTTAAATGCGTTCTTGTCCCAAGTTTAAACACTTTTCCGGTTGCATAAATAATAATGTTTCTCTACATTCGAATACGCCTTTATTTTTTATTTTTCTTCTTTAAATAAAATTGTGGTTATACATTTGAAACATCTAACATATTATTTTCAACAAAAGTCCGTATAAAGGTATCCATATATCGCTGCCGATTCTTACGTGATGTCCGGCGAAAATATTTTGCGGACAGACGGAGAGAGAGAGAGAGAGAGAGAGAGAGAAGGGCGCACATGGCCTTTTATATATTAGGATATATATATATATATATATATATATATATATATATATATATATATATATATATATATATATATATATATATATATATATATATATATATATATATATATATATATATATATATATATATATATATATATATATATATATATATATATATATATATATATATATATATATATATATATATATATATATATATTATATATGTTTTTATATATATATAAATATTGAGAAAGAGAGGCACCTCCCCTCCCCCCCCAAAAAAAAAATCCCGGCTTTAAAATTAATAACTTTATCAATTGTGAAGGTCCTCGCAAGTTTGCGGTGATGGAGAGCCCAAGTAAACGGCGAGGGGAGATAACACGCTTTTACTTAATATATTTTTATAAAGTGATAATAGTTAAAGTTGTCTCCTATAAAATTAAAGACTTGAGGCATTAAAAATCAATTTCTTCAAACATAACAAACCTCAGTCACTACATGATTAACATTGTAAAGGAGAGAGACGCTGAGTGAGTGACTAGTGTAATCTTCTAAAGCTCTTATAATAAATTAATCGCAATGTATTCTTATACCCTATGTAAGTTTCAATGTATCTAGAAACTTCTACTAGCAAGCGCAGTGTATGTACTTGTATTTTATCAAAATGGTAGATGTTACCATGAATAAGGAGCTGAGTAGTCGATCGGTAGAGCATACGACTTCTAACCCGAAATTCTCGATTTCGAATCCGGGTTCAAATAAGTATAGCGTACCTGAGTATATCCAGCTCCTATGGCGAACTCACGTTAAAGAAATAAAAGTCGGCTGGTCATAGTATCCCAGTTGAACTCTACTTCACGTAAAGTTCAAAATAGAACGTTACTTTACAATAAATGATTACACATAACAAATACTTTTATTAAAACAATGTTTCTAAAGTACCATTGTTTGCTTTACTTGTTTCTTTTCGAATGTTCAATAAATGTTTAAGTGGATAGGAATATGGGTAATTGATTGACAGTAATTGAATTTTTATATTAATAATTGTTAGTCAATGTTACGTCCGGGTTAGATTCGAATTCAAGAACGACTCGGGTTAACGTTCGATACGTTTATTAGGTCTCACATATCACATTACAACATAGCCCTCGACCTAACCCTGCCAACTAACTAACCCCTGACAACCATTCACTCCAGCTTTTATACCGCATTCGACCTTGGGATAATAATACACAATCACACCGGGGTTAACAATATTCTAGGGTAAACTCAACTCACACACTCACTCTCCCCTAATTCTAGATCATTCTATCCTATTCTAGTCTAACCTACAACTGACCCGTAACACTACCCCCCACCCAAGTATTTGTAGTACATACTACAAATACTAACTAAATCCCCAAATCCTAAGTTCACCTAGAGGGCGAAAACAAACAGAGAAAAAATAGATAAATAAATAAATAAAATAATTTTAAAAAACAAAAAATAAAAAATAAAAAATAATTATTTGACAGGTATAATACACAAAGAGGAGAGTAAATAAATAATGCATTTATACATCTCTTTGTACATGAATCCAGGACAAACAACCGAGTAAAAATAACCGAAAAAAAACCAGCAAAAAAAAAACAAACAAACAAATCTGTGGTTTAAATTACAATTTACATCTCAGACTCCCGATCTAAAATTTCTTGACGAAAAATCAGCTAGAAGATTATCCCTCCCCGGAATGTGTTCTATAGTAAATTTATATTCCTGTAGCAGTAAGGACCAGCGTGTCAGTCTGGCATTATTGAACCTACATTTATGAAGGTATTTTAGAGCACGCTGGTCCGTCTGAAGTACAAAGCTAGCGTTGTATAAATACAACGCTAGTTTGCCTGTGGCCCAGACAATTGCTAGGCACTCTCTTTCTATAGTAGAGTACCGAGTCTCTCTCGGTTGGAGTTTTCTACTGATGTATTTTACTGGTCTTAGGACCCCATTTCTCATTTGCATCAAGGCTGCCCCGATACCTCGTGACGAGGCGTCGGTCCTGAGGATAAATTGCTCATTAATATTAGGTAAAATAAGAAATGGTTCTGAGTTCAAGTGTTTCTGGACCAGTCTCAAAGCACGGCTACATTCATCTGACCACACGACCTTTTCAGGTTTACCCTTTGCTAACAAGTCTGTCAGTATTGCGTTGGCCTCGCTGAATTCTGGTATAAATTTAGCATAATACCCTATAAGACCCACTAATGATCTTACCTCTTTCTTTGTGGTGGGTATTGCTACGTTTAAGATTTTGTTTACCTTGTTTCTCTCTGGTGTCAGTAGCCCCCTCCCCACTATGTGCCCTAGGAAATTAATTTTTTCAAACCCTAGCTCTAATTTGGCAGGTCTTACTGTCAGGCCCGCGTCCCTCAATCTATTGAACACCGCCTTTATCGCCATAAGGTGTTCCTCCCATGTCTCGCTGTAGATACAGATGTCATAAAAAAATGACACCACATTTTTCAAGTCTTTTAATACGACTCGCATTAATCTGGCGAATGTGGCGGGTGCCGTGCATAGGCCAAAGGGCAGGTAATTAAACTGAAATAGGCCCCAGGGTGTGACAAATGCGGTGAGTTTTTTGCTGTCATTTTGCATGGGGATCTGCCAATACCCTTTTGTGAGGTCGAATTTAGTAAAATATTTTGCCCTATCTAATTTAGCGAACAGCTCATCTGTATCTGGGATGGGTTCCGCGTCGTAGACTGTGACTGCGTTAAGTCTCTTATAGTCTACACAGAACCGTGTCGACCCATCTTTTTTCTTAACTAGTACTACAGGTGCGCTGAAGTCGGAGTCTGACCTTTCTATTATCCCCAGTCTCTCCATTTCGTCCATCTCTTTCTTCATAAGCTCTCTTCGGGCGTATGGTATGCAGTAGGGTTTCGTTCTTATTGCTCTGGTGTTGGTCAGTTTTATTTTATGTTCTAGTAAACTTGTTTTTCCCGGTAAGTTGCTAATTACAGCTGTGTACTCTTGAATAATTTTGTCTAGATCCGTCCGCTGTGTTTTTGTCAGGGTGTCTCCTATTTTGATATCACTTAACTTAGTTTCCTCCAGTATGTCGGGAGTTTTTATTGTGTCCAATGGAATACCCGGTTCCATGTCCTCCTCATCTGTTAGTGATACTTGGTTTTCTTCTTCTGCCTCCACCACTCCTGACACTGCCGCTAACATGGGGTGTCCCTTGCTGTCGTCTGGTTTTTGTCTGTGATGGTACAGCATCATCCGATTTACATGGACCACCTTAGTGCTGTCCCCTGTTTTAATAACATAGTCCAAGTCTCCGATTTTTTTAAGACTTCGTAAGGTCCCGCCCACCTTAGCTCAAGTTTGTTTAATAGTTGGGGCTTCAATATCAGCACATGATCCCCCACTTTGATATCTTTGTTTGTGGCTGATCTATCGTAGTAGCTCTTTGCTTTATATTTCTCATTTTCTGATTTGCGGGTTGCATAACTGCATGCCGTTTGCAACTGCTGCTTAAGGTCCAGCAGGTAGTCATATGCAGCTCTTGTCTTATATTCCCTTACTTCTCCTGTGAGGATATCCTTTAGGATGCTCATCGGGCCCTTCACTTTCCTGCCGAACATAAGTTCGAATGGCGGGTAACCAGTGCTTTCGTTTGGAACTTCTCTGTAGGCGAAAAGTGCTGCTGGGATGAACACGTCCCAATCGTCATCCTTGTCTATAGCTACTTTCTTTAGCATTTCCTTCAAAGTTCCATTCCATCGTTCTACCGCCCCGTTGGCCATGGCGTGATATGCCGAAGCGTGAATGATTTTAATCCCCAACATTTTAGACACGGTGCAGAAAATTTCCGACGTGAACTGGGTCCCGTTATCTGAGAGTATGACTTCCGGGAATCCCATCCTCGTGAAGATGGAGAGTAGCGCATCTTGAATCTCTGCTGCCGTTACACTTTTTAGCGGTACGGCTTCTGGCCACCGTGTGCATATGTCTACGGCTGTGAGTATGAATCTGTTCTTTTTTTTCGTTTGAGTTAGTGGCCCCACAATATCTACGGCGATTTTCTCAAACGGTTGTCCCACTACCTCAGTTCTACCCAGAGGCGCCTTGCCACCAACATTCTTTTTGCTTTTCTGGCAGACATCACAACTTTCGCAGTAACGCCTGATATCCTCCCCTGCCCCTGGCCAGCTAAATTGTGACAGAATTCTGGCTTTCGTTCTTGCTACACCCATGTGCCCCGCCATAGGTGTGTCGTGTCCTAATTTCAGGATGGTGGGCCTAAGTCCCCTTGGGATTGCTAGTCTAATCTGATCTTCTGTTTTGCTGTGTTTTATTATCTTATATAATAACCCATCTATCCTTTACATTGTTTGCCCTTTTCCGCGAGCTTCCACCACCTAGCTAATGTTTTGTCTTCGCTCTGTTGCGTTTTAAAATCTTTCGATGTCGTTATTTGGTCTAAAATCTTATGCCCCGGCTCATTTTCTCTGGTTGCCCCCTGCTCTAAGTTGTACTCTGGTTTCTACCGCCGCTAATGTTAGCGAATCTTCCCTCGGTAATTTCGCGCCTGCTACATTCCCTATTATAAGTTCAGCGGGTGGATCATCTAAAAGGACGGCAAAGAACTCTCCCGTAAGGTATGGTGTTTCTATGTTGACTACAGCTCCTGGTACTCTTTTCTTATCTCCATCCGCGGTCTTTATGGTTATCCATTCTTTTGTCCATCTATTTCTTGGGACTAGAGCTTTTCGACAAGCTACGACTACAGAGCCCGTATCCCGTAGGACGGTCACCGTCCTCCCATCCAGTATTCCTGCAACTATAGGAAGTGAACCTCTGTCGCTTATGAATCTCCGATTAGCTCCAATGTTCCCTACAGGGACAGCGCCCTTTACTTGACTTAGGCATTGTCCACAGTCGCCGCACTCCCCGCTGAACTCTGGTACTAGTCATATGTCTTGAATGTCCCTGAAGCCTACCCTTCTCCCTCTGTACTCATGTCCAATTTGTCTACGATTGGACCGGCACCCCGCCGCTATGTGCCCCTCAGCCCCACAGTTAAAGCATGTGATTGGGCGTCTTCTGGGACTATTATTACTACTCGGCCTAGGTTGGACCGGGCTTTGTCCTCTTCTCTTCCGTTGAAGGGTGACTTCATTTCTTGTGCCCCATTCCTCTCTAATGGGGCTCTTAGATCTAGGTCTTAGGGTTCGTTTGTCCTTGTCCTCTCTAAAGGGATTCCTAGATCCTGATGCAAGTGCCATGGGGGCAACAAATGCGTCCTCTGTCACGTCGATCGGTTTTAATTTTCTGTCTGGGTAGATGTCAAAGTAGTTGTCACAGGCATTTTCTACGTCTGCTATTGTCCTCGGGTTTTGCCTGAGGATGTGCTGTCTTACATCTTGTCCGACTGTTCTCTCTATTTTGTCTTTTAAGAGTAAATCAACAGTCCGTCAAATGTTTTGTCACACTTGCTAGCTTCGACCCATCTTCTCAAGTAGTGTCGTACCCTCCTAATGTAACTCCCTGCTCTATCTTGTTCTGATGGTTGGGCGCTATTAAACTTATCACTGTATCCTTGCTCCGTCAAACCAAAGTGTTTTAGGACCTCCCTTTTCAGCTTCCCATAATTCTCTTCGGCTCCCAATTCTGTTAACCACGATTCGCAGCCTATATCTAGCAGAACTTTCCTAAACTCGTGGCACCAAAACTTATCTTCTAAACCTATTTCTCGGGCTTCCCTTTCAAAAATGTCAACCACCACCTCCATATCTGTTTGGTCCCTACTGTTTCTCAGTCCAGTCAGCTTAATTCTTGGGGTCTGTGCCCTACCCCTGCCCTTTATGTCTTCCTCCCTGTTCCCCTTCTCCATTGCTAGTTCCAGCTCCTTCAATTTTAGTCTTTCTTCTGATTCGATTTTAGACCTAGTTAGTGCCCTGTCTGCAGCCCTCTCGTCCCTTTCAGCCTGCTGCCTAGCCTTAGCCTCCGCCTCTAACAATTTAGCCTCAGCCCATTCCAACAGCTCCCTTCCCTCTAGTTTACATCTTTCCCCTAACGCTATAAAATGCTCTAGCGTTAAGCCTTTGCTAGCCATCTCACCTTATCAAAATTGTAATACCCAATACAGTGTTAGCCAAAGGGTAATCCCCGGTTGCGAGTACCGTGCCCAAGACTAATTCAAAAACACTTACCTCAAATACAAATCTGTTGTAGTAGTCCGTCCCCTACTTTAGCCCTTCGAAACAATGGTAAATCCTGTAATGGCCGGGTCATGTGAAGACAAAGACCTGGATCGACAAAGACAAAAGTCCTGTGACGGCAAGGCTCTGTGCTGGTAAGGTCCAAGGATGGTTGAGTCCAGTGATAGCGACTTTCTGTTCTGATAAAGTCCAAGGATGGTAGAATCCCGTGATGGCGACTTTCTGTTCTGATGAAGTCCAAAGATGGTAGAACCCAGTGATGGCGACTTTCTGTTCTGGTAAGGTCTCAGGATGGTGACGTCTAGTGGTGGTGACGTCCAGTGGTAATGACGTTCTGATTGCGACTTTCTGTTCAGGTAAGGTCCCAGGATGGTATAGTCCAGTGATGATGACGTCTAGTGATGGTGACGTCTAGCGATGGTGACGTCTAGTGGTGGTGACGTCCAGTGGTGGTGACGTCCAGTGGTAATGACGTTCTGATTGCGACTTTCTGTTCAGGTAAGGTCCCAGGATGGTATAGTCCAGTGATGATGACGTCTAGTGATGGTGACGTCTAGCGATGGTGACGTCTAGTGATGGTGACTCCCAGTGGTACTGACGTTCTGATGGTCCCAGGATGGTATAGTCCAGTGATGATGACGTCTAGTAATGGTGACGTCTAGTGATGGTGACATCCAGTGGTACTGACGTTCTGATGGTCCCAGGATGGTATAGTCCAGTGGTGATTACGTCTAGTGATGGTGACGTCTAGCGATGGTGACGTCTAGTGATGGTGACATCCAGTGGTAATGACGTTCTGATGATTGCGCTATCTTTACTTTAATACTGGCCACCAGTTGTTACGTCCGGGTTAGATTCGAATTCAAGAACGACTCGGGTTAACGTTCGATACGTTTATTAGGTCTCACATAACACATTACAACATAGCCCTCGACCTAACCCTGCCAACTAACTAACCCCTGACAACCATTCACTCCAGCTTTTATACCGCATTCGACCTTGGGATAACAATACACAAACACACCGGGGTTAACAATATTCTAGGGTAAACTCAACTCACACACTCACTCTCCCCTAATTCTAGATCATTCTATCCTATTCTAGTCTAACCTACAACTGACCCGTAAAATCACGCTTAACAATTCTGCCGGTAACTTAAGTAACGTGTGAAAATGTAACCTCCTCGGCACTCTTGAATAACAAAGTAGCAAAGAGTTTAGTTCTGTATAAACAAATAATTTCTAAAATAAAACACAGTAGCAAAACGTGTAATTCTGTATAAACAAATAGTTTCTAAAGTAAACCTGTATATAATAGTGCGTGGTGCAGGCACTAAGTTTTAAATACTCGGTGTATGTTGGTTACATAGCTTTCAGTGTATGATAGCAATACTCTTTGTTGATACATATAACGTTGAATGAAATTTTATATGTAGGGTTTCTACTTTCTGCCTATTAGAATTACCATATAATTGTCATTGCTATGATGATTACATTTACACCCGTAATATATTGGAAATCATATCCCCATCAGGCATATTGCTTCAGCTGAAAGTATTGAACAGATTAGCTTTTCATTAGCCTTGTGTCACACTGTACGTAGAGGCTGCTTAAATTTAAATATAACTTAATTGATTTTTAAGCTAATTACAACATAATTGATTGTATCCACACGATTTAAACATTGATTTCACGATAAGGACAACTTTTGATGGCTGATAGCTTATAAAATTACATCGCTTTACCTACTAATTTGCAACAATATTCTTCAACAACCTGAAACAAGTTGTCAATTTTCCATGCATATTTCTAAAGGGTGTATTGTTTGTTCTCGTTTTACCTACTGGGTACTTTAAAGAAATCATGTAAACATACTAGGCAAATAAGCCCCCATTAAGACCTCTACCCCTCTGCTTAAATACTATTATAATCACGGTTAGTATGTACAAAAATAATTCATAGAATATTCTGTGTGATAAATTCCAACTTAGTTTAACGGGTTGTTGTGTATGAAATGTATGTAGCAGTGGTTAACTGTTATCCTCATTGTCATAAATTTAATACATTGAATTTCATTTTCTAATTGGTACAATCTAAATTTGGCGTGGCCTAGCTGTAAAACGATAGACTGCTAACCCAAAAAGTCTCAAGTTTAAATCCGGGTTCAAGTCAGTTGGCGGCTGACTCCACTATGTATAGTGGCACCAAGTGTTTCTTACAGTCTTCTCTGTTGAAACACGAAGCACACCTGGTTTATCCTCACGCCGAATAGTTGATTCCTCACGCCGAATAGTTGATTCCTCACGCCGAATAGTTGATTCTTCACGCCGAATAGTTGACTCCTCACGCCGAATAGTTGATTCCTTACGCCGAATAGTTGACTCCTCACGCCGAATAGTTGATTCCTCACGCCGAATAGTTGACTGATGCCGAGACTACTAGAGCAGTATATTCTACATACCAGTAGCGTTAATATGTATATGTCGGATCGCGCTATACAGATGTCAAGTGGGATGGAATAATCTCGCCCAGGCTTGGGCAATCCTCACCATGTGAGACTGAGCTAATCAAATTTAGATAAATCTAGACCAAACTAGCAGTCCTGGTAGTACGAGACTAAGCTAGACCAGATTTTGATAGCCCAAGCTTGACTTTCAATAGCCAGACTGATAACATCGTTATTGTCGTGACAGGAATGTTTTAAGTATTAAAAAAAAACACTATTTTTAAAGCTAACAGTAAGTTGTTAAATTATACAATTCACAAAGTGTAATGTTTGAGAAAATCATGACGCAGCCGGTGATAACAGGTTATGTGTACATCTACGAGTCACCTGATCAATATTGCTAATTAACGAATCAATGAGCTAATTACCAGCTACGGTCATGTTATAAAAAACCTTATAAGACTGCATATGCAACATCTCACCTAAGCTACCTTAGTCTGTACAAAGATGCAGACCGTACTCGTTACGTTGTTGGCAGTTTTAGCTGCGCTGACCACAGCAAATTATGAAGAATGTATGTATTTAAGTATTAGTCTTAAATAATAACATTAACGTGTATATATACCTGTTTATGATTCCAAAATTAAATTTTCTAAATTTATAAATTTCTTAGCTCATAATTATTATTTGTATTCCTTCAAAAGAATATATAAGTTTAATTTTTCGGCAAGATAAGCTTTTAAAATATAAACCCAGTTAATTATTTAGTAAACACAGCTATATATTCGACACATTATATGTTTAAAAACTTTAATTCTTGACTCTACCGGTAAACAAAGTAATATTTTTGGAAAGTTAAATCTTTAAAAAAAATTTTTTCAATCCAAACGGTAAACAAGATAATATTTTCGGCAAGTTAAATCTTTAAAAAAAATATGTTTACCCCAATAGTAAACTATGTAATATTTTCTACAAGTTATAGATTAAAATAATATGTCCCGCTTATTAAAAGTTATTAACGTTATACTTTCGTCAGTTTGAATATTACAGCAAGGTATCCTGCTGTATTTTCGCAGATATAAAACTACACAAATAGGCCTATATCCCCTTGTATTTTCGCCGATTTAAATACTACTCAAATAGGCATACTATCCCGTTGTATTTTTGCCGATATAAATACTACACAAATCTATCCCGTTTTGTAAACAGCAAACAAGGTGTGTTACCCAGACATCGGGTGTTTTTCTAACGATCCCCCTTTCAACATGAGGAATTTGGAGCGACCTTTCTTGGACCTTCCAGAGTCACCTGACGTTATCGGGTAATTTACCAATCTTGAATTTATTTATTTTCTATTCAATTGCGTGTTGTGACTTTTAAATATCTTATAAACACAGATGAAACACATTCTGTAAAATAGAATATATTGAAATTAAGGAATATAAGCTCATTAAGGTTGAAACAAAATTGTATTACGTCAGTTGTATTTAGATTGAATGTTGTAGAGCATAATTAATTAAACTTATTCCATGAGCTTTTTAATGCTCGTGCTAAGTTTTGTATTTAGGGTAGTTTCTAAATGTAGGAAAAACATTAAGTTATCGTCTTACGGTAGATGCTACTAAAGATGCTGCTTATTTCTTTAATTTAGTTACATTTTAATCTCTGTTTTCTTTGCTATCCCCAGCCCTAACATTTACCCCCATTCCTCACCCTAACCACTAACTTAGATTAAATTATATTATTTATGCCCTTTGCACTACAAATTATTTTTTTTAAACGCATCACAACTGTACAACTATGTACAGATATTTTTTTTGTTTTTTCTCAGTACATTTTGTATTATTGCAGAGGAAATACGCAAGGTGCTTATATCCTATCATATTCTGTCGAGGAATTAAACATTGCTTGTTTCCCCTCAACTGCAAAAGGGCTATGTATTCTCAGGATATGATAGAATATATGCCTACGTACCTTAAGTATTTCCTCTACGGTTTTGACGAAATAAGCAGTGTCACATCTGTTACAGCACCCAGTTCCAGCTGTTTTCCCGAGAGCAGAAAACCGAAGAGAAAGTTCTGGATGCCAGAAAAGTAGCAGACGTCAAAGTTGTCTGGGAAAATTTAACCCGCCGGCCCGTAAAGTTTATAGTGCACGGGTTTTTGGACAAGACAAACAGCACGTCATGGATAAAGGTAAACACGACACCTTTTTCTGCAATCAGTTTGTTGAGTTAAAACATGTCAAATTTTACCGTGTCGATGTTGTAGACACGGGTGCTTGTTCATGCTTTGTCTATTGAGTTAATAACACTGAGCACTAAGAGACTTAGTAGAATGTGTTCGTGTCAGTAGAGTCTTAAAGTGGGGGTGTGGGAAACTGTTAGCGCCTTGTGGCATTAAATAGTTGGGGGAGGGAGGGGGTGACACCAGTTTGGAAAAACGTAAAGGTACTATTAAACCAATGTTTTATCCAAAAGTATAAAGGTATAAATGTATAACGGTATAAAGGAATAAAAGGTATAAATGTATAAAGAAATAGTGGGTAAGGATGAACTATAACCGAAAATGTAAAATGATGGATAAGGTTGAGATGATAACCTCAGTTTCCTCATTAGATGACAACCGATGTAATAACACTATTGACTACTGCTCCATCATGCTCCGTCATTACAATAATTTAACGTCCGAGTCTATTTAAACTGCTGGGTAAAACTTATCATAATTTCACCATTCCATAAAAAATTGTGTTCACATTTCAGGACATGAAAGACGAGCTGCTTGTCCAGGGCGATTACCACGTGATTGTCGTGGCCTGGGACGGGGGAAACAGATTCCCTTACGGTGTGGCAGCGGCGAATACTAGGGTGGTTGGCGCACAGATTGCTTTCTTGATCAACGCACTTATTGTACGTTAACTTTTTTTTTTATCAACGCCCCTATGGTACTTTAACTTTCTTTTATAAACGCCCTTATGGCGCAATAGCTTTCTTTTATCAAAGCCCTTATGGTTCAGTAGCTTTCTTGATCAACGCCCTTATGGTACAGTAGCTTTCTTGATCAACGCCCTTATAGTACAGTAGCTTTCTTGATCAACGCCCTTATGGTACAGTAGCTTTTTTTATCAACGCTATTATGTTAAAGTAACTTTCTCGACAAAAAGCCTCACTCATTTGTGTTAGGCCTTTGGGATATCCCATTAATGTGTAAATATTCTATTGAAAACTACAAGCGCGATGTTTGAATTAAACGTCTGATTTTCCTCTCTAGAAGGAGCATGGCTTCCAGGCAGGTGATTTCCACATCATCGGCCACAGCCTGGGTGCTCACATAGCAGGTTATGCTGGTCAACTGGTGCCTGGCCTGGCCAGAATCTCGGGTAAGGTATGCAGGTATAGGAGAAACATATTGTTTCAGAATGGTGATACATATGTACATATAAGCTATATGTCCATATGAACATAACGTCTTACAAAAAGGCTGTTGATTTTATGTAGTAGGCCTTATATACTGTAACGCAAACTTTTCTACACAGGATTAAGTCCAGCCGGCCTATATTTTGTAAATATTGACCCTAGCATTTGTCCATACAGGACTAAGTCCAGCCGGCCCATATTTTGTAAACACTGACCCTAAAATTAGCCTGGATCCGAGTGACGCCAAGTTTGTGGATGTTATACACACGGATGACAAATCCATCTTTCAGTTCAGTATGTTCCTTCATTCATTTTTCAGTTTTTAACTTGAGTTATTAACAATTCTATTAAAAGAAATAATTTAAAAAATTATAAGATAATTTTCATTATATAATTTTAAAATATGGTACCGATTTATGGACATTGAAATAAAACGTCGATAATGAACTAAAAAAAAAGGATTTTAAATTTTATTTTAGGTTTTGGTATGAGCCAGGCTGTCGGCCATCTTGATTTCTACCCTAATTTCGGCCACGACCAACCCGGATGTGATAAAAGTTTGTTTACAGACATCAAGCAATATGGCCTCATTGACGGTACATTTTGGAGCAAAATTTTAGATCTGTTACCGTCGCTGATGAAATATTATTAACTCTTTCTCATTACTTTCGCTAAACATATTCTAAAACATTTCTCACCATTCATATGTTTTAGGTGTAATTGAAAAAATAGCTTGCAGTCATGAAAGGGCCATTACTCTCTACACTGAGAGCATTAACGCGAGGTGCCCGTTCCTGGCCTACCAGTGCAATAGTTCTGACGAGTTCTCTGTAAGTAGCCGCTGGAATACCACTGAAAACACAAGAGTTACTGCTAGCAGGGGTGGACGGGCCCGCTGTTTTACCGGGAAAAAACCTCCAGAAATGGTGTTGTTATAGTGCTATTAGTGCTATGGTTTAAAAAAAACCAATTTGTTGGTATTTCTACATTTTACCATTTCTATTTCTCATATCAAGACGTACATTACAGGTTTTGATGGCCGAAAAATACATAATGAAAATTCAATGTGGGGTTAGTGGGCTCCTTGTAAAATTTCCCGGGCCATGTGAACACAGCCAGTCCACCCTGACTAGAATTATAACTTAGAAACACATGTGACATAGTATTCCAATGTTGAGATGTTTGTCAATTACTAAAGATCTGTTGTGTTGCTACAACACACAAAAGCCAGTCCCCCTACCGTGGTACACACCAACAAACAGCTTTTTCTACCCCCTCATCCCCTGGATGCTGCTTCTTTATCACACAACAAACAGCTGTATCTACTCACTCATGCACTGAATCCTGCTTCGTATTCACACCAACAAACAGCTTTCTCTACTCACACATCCACTACACCAACACTACACCCAGAGCCTTATCCGATTTACCCATATTAAAATTATAAACATCAACCAAACTAATGCCAAATATTAAACCCTCTATCCACCACACAAGTGACTTGTGCTCACATTGTCATGTCTTATAACTTCCATTAGAGCCGACTTGTGTTCACATTGTCTTGTCTTTCAACCTCTAATAGAACGGCATCTGTAGATCGTGTGAGAAAGGCAACTGTGCTTTCATGGGCTTCAACGCTAACGAGATTAAATTATCAGCGGGAGAAAGAAGGACATACTACCTTACAACATCTGGACAGCCACCTTTTTGTCGTTAGTACATTTCGTCAATAGAAAAGCATTCTTTTTGTTATGTCTACAATTAATTTTTCTTTAAGTTTAAGATTTATGTAATTTCAGTATGTTGTTCGTTTTGTAACTATTATATTTATTAAAACAACTAAGGGCAAATATGTGAGCCATAAAGAAATGTAAGTTTAAATTATCTTAAATCTAGAGTACCACAATGAAATTACCATCAAAGTAAATAAAGACGGAAACAGTGAGAAAGGTATCCTAACGGCCGTGCTAGAAGGTGAAAAATTAAAATCACAAAACACCAAACTCAGCACTGAGTAAGTAAACTTATTTTTTTTACTATCTGGGCTTGTTGGGTGTTTGATATTATCTATTTCAATATTTGCCAAAGTACCCATATTAATTGTAATATTTTGCACGAAAACATTAGCTATTTCATTTATTGGTTGTATAGCTATGTCTACCTCTGTTTTTATGTCTGTTTCAATAGCTATATCTAAAGTATTGTATATTTGTATAGCTACAACTACATCAATATTTGAATAGTTATATCTACATCAATGTTGGTTTGACTCGTCATAATAATAACAATGTTTGTTTGACTCGTCATAACGATATGAAAGTTTGTTTAAAGTCCCCACGTCTACTCCAGTGGTTGGCATTGATAAGATTTCCTGTCTCACAGTAACGTAAGTCTAGAACCAGGCAAAGAGTACCGCTTCAGTCTGCCCACTGCCAGTGATCTTGGAGAAATCAAATCTGTGACCATTGGCTGGACATCGTCGAGCTGGTTTGGATTCTTTAAGCACCCCATCTCAGTTGATGAGGTCAAGATATACCGTGCTGAGAATGACGCCAGGTAAACTCTTTCCTCACCTAACTTGCACTTGCTTTTGTGTAACAAACTCGTCATTTTATAGCACTGACTTTGATGTAACATGAGATCAGCCAATATTTTAATTTTCTCTCTATACATTCCTGTACATTCAATTGTAGATGAAGTGACCAATATGTTTCATATTTCAGCATTCGTTTCTGTGCTGAGGGACAGGTCATTCAGTCAGATGAATCCTTCAAGTTCTCAGATGAATGTGCTAAAGATGATTAGTCAGAATTATTATAACACTTTAAATGCTTACTTTCATTGTTTTGATGGCTGAATAAATATTCAAACAAGCTGAAAGCGTTTTTCTATTTGTTTATGTTCGTAGTAGACTTTTGTTAGAGAATATAAATTAGATGTAATTAACCTCATTTTAAACTCTTTATTGATTACATAGTTATAGAGAGAATGTATTGGTCATTTTGAGGAAAAAAATCTGTAAAAGTAAAATATTTAGTTACAGTAATTGGATATGGGAAAACATTTACTTGCAATCAAAATTGTCAAATAATGATAAAATGCTAATAAAACTAAAATAAGTTTTTAATCTCTGCTTTCAATGTATTGATCATATACGTTACCATAACAACTATTTTTATCTGACCCAACTATAACTTTTTCACCAAGGGCTAGAGTTGCGTTTATCTTTCTTTTTAGTAACATAAAATACTTAGAATTACAGAACTGGATTAAAAAATAAATGATTTTTTGGATCCTGACCTACACAAAAAAAAATTGTCTGTACTTCAAATCGTATTTAACAATACAATGCTGTACAACACTGCCTACACTGGGTTACTAGTTAATAACAGGAGAACAGTCACTGAAGCTAGCATTGATGAGAATACTTTTGCATCTATCTACCATAACAGATACAAAGCACAGATACAAAGATACAGACTGCACTCCTTCAAAAAAATTTCCGGGGGGGGGGGACTGTTAAAAGTATAAATTTTCAATATAAATTCCATTTCGTTTGTAGGGGGGGGGGGGGGGGGGCGATAGACTTACCTTAAATATTGCAATATGCAATGGTGTGTTAATTTTCTACAAGAAAAAGTGTGTATTCAATGTTTTTGCCGAAGGGAAGTAAGAAGGAAATTACTTTGCTTTTTTGCTTTGAAAAGTTGCGTTTCTTTTCTTTTTAAATCTTAAAATATGGTCGGTATTTTGGAGTTGCTTTTGATTTGCCAGTTATATGAATGAAAATTTTTCTAATTAAATGGAAGTAACAACAGTGGCGTCGCTAGGTCAAGAAAAAAAAGTATATATATATATATATATATATATATATATATATATATATATATATATATATATATATATGTGTGTGTGTGTGTGTGTATGTGTGTGTGTATTGGCCTACATAGGCTTATAATTTAACTATAATTTAAATATATGCCACATACGGGTACATGTATGTGTATAACCTTTAATCACTGCAGATTTAATAATAATGATGCTAATAATACAATCTTTATAGTTAGCATGTTTACTCCCTGGTGTCACCCCCCCCCCCCCCCCCCCCACACACACACCCTCTTGTAATAATTGTCGATTTGTACTTAAAAGACTATTTAACTTTAATTAATCACTAAAGGATCTGGCAAAAGGGCATTTTTCTTCTCTACATTTTGCAATATTTTGGCTTGGTGTCACACCCCCCCCCCTAAATGGTGTCACCTATTGCGGTCCGCAACCTCGGCCCCGCCCTCTCTACGCCTCTAAGTAACAATGAAATTTCTTCTTTTATTACATTGTTAAGAGATTCATTTCCTATTAACACTTTTATTAATAACGGTTTAAAATCTTGAGGGAACAGGCGGGGTCAGGCGTGATTTGAGCGGGAAAGCTAACCCCAAACGTCTCTAGCTCAAACCCAGTAAAGATGAGTCCCTTTAGCAATCCGTCCAGGAGAAAAACACTTAAAAACATTTTCAAAAATTAATTTTCAGATTTTTATTAAATCGTAATATTTTTAAAATTTTAATTATAAAACTAAAATAATGCATTAAATTTATAAAATCTTTGCCATCAATGTAGTTCCTGTTGGAGAATGTGAAGTCTTAAACTGTAGGCCTATCTGTATTAATTTTAATCTAAATAGTTATCTAAATGAGAAAAAATATTTTTTACCTTCTTAAATACACTTTGAGATTGAGATTTTGATCTGAGATATTTTATTTTTAAAAAAGCAGGTTCCTTGTCCATTTTATTACAAGCTTTTATTTAACTCACTTCCTCTGTCTGTCTGTCTATCTGTCTAGATCGAAACGCCGGAGCGAAAATTCGGGCAGTTCTACTTAACCGATACGATTCACAGTTGGCACGTGGGTCAAGACATGAAGACAATGCAATCTGAAACAAAATTTGACTTAATTGGATGCCTAATTATTTTTATGAATTAATTAAAATTTGGACCGAATTAGTAGGCATGTCTATCCAACCACACCACACGCGTCATCACGTTCAATAGCTGCGCCATCAGGTTCAATAGCTGTGCCATCACGTTCAATAGACGCGCAATGGTTTTTAGTCATGTAAGTTTTTAGTCATGTAACACTATTGTAAATAAAACATGTAAAGTACTGAAAAAAAATTCATAAAAAAAGTTTTAATAACAAGCTTTTATGTACTAATGCACTAAAAAGTAGAAAATAAATTATACACTACTATTTAAATTACTATCAAGAAAAGCGTGAGTCTCTTTTCAAATATTAGTAAAGGTATCCAATAGGTACTAAAGTACTAAAGTGACTCACGCTTTTCTTTATAGTCATTTAAATATTAATGTATAATTTTTTTTCTACTTTTTAGTGCATTAGTACATAAAAGCTTGTTATTAAAACGTTTTTTATGAATTTTGTATCTCTCTCTCTCTCTCTCTCTCTCTCTCTCTCTCTCTCTCTCTGTCTGTCTCTATTTCAAGCAGTCTTTAAAGTAATTTTGACGATTAGAATCGGCATACCCCAGTATCGTTCCGTAGCTATCATCCTAATTTATAGAATTCTAGAGCCCCCAGCCTCAACTCTCTATTTATAATACTTCTTCTATGTTCTTAATTGAGGCCATTTGAGCCTGCATTTCTTTTTGAATTTGTCCAACCAAGAACAAACTACAAGTCAGAAGTTGTTTGATTTTTGAGTGACTGTCCCCTGCTAACGAGCCTCATTTGCCCGAGGGTTCGAACTCGATACTTTCGGTTTAGCAGCCATGTAATTTATACATACAGTTAAAACATTTTAAAATTTACATAAATATGGTATGTTTTTACAAATGTTGTTTATTGACAAATTTGTCAGTTGCCGCTTGTGTATGATGTGTGTGTATGCGTGTGTGAGTGTGTGTGTATGCGTGTGTATGCGTGTGTGTGTGGGGGTGTATTTGTATGTGTGTGATTGCTTGTGTATGTGTTACGAATTCGTGATGTTTTAAGTGCATAAAAATGCGTTTCCCTCCAACTCTTCAGAAAAACATGCTTTGTATTTTCAGTTAAGCGGCTTAATCATCTTCCTAGTTTAAAATTGACATGTCGATGTATTTAACTGTGACATGTATTACAAATAAATTGGCCTACTTGTTCCACATTATATCAAATGTGCCATCATTTTAAAGATTACATTTATATTTAGTTATTTTATGTGTTTTCTTTTATGTTAAAAATGTAAGCATTTGGTGATACAATTTAATCGAATTATGAAACAAATGATATAGCAGTTTGTTTGTAAATTCTAAGTTACATTTGATGTTCAATTTATGGGAATTAAATTTGCGTTAAAAATGTTTTTCCATATTCTATGCTAACGGTAGTTTCTTAAGATTGGGAAAAACAAAGTATAGTTGATGATCTTGTTTTTTATAGGCCTACCTGTATAACATACACCTACGTTATGTGTGCTAAATCTAAAACGGCCCGATTATTTCTGTGGAGCTACTTTTTGCTTATGGCTTTAGGTATGTTATCTTATTGTAAACTAAGTTTGTAGTATACACTTTGACTAAACAAGGGTTAGTTAAATAGCATGACGTGTTTTTAATGGCATGATGCTATATTTCACTGTATGTATGCTGTCATTATATATGTGTTTTTAATAGCATAATGCTGTATTTGACAGGATGTGATCAAGGCTGGTTTGGATCAAATTGTCAATTCAAATGTCACTGTAAACAATCCAACCTGTGTTCGTACCAAGGAGAGTGTTCTAATGGAGGCAAATGTGATGAAGGATGGTTCGGCCCGTCTTGTCAGTACTGTACGTATCTAAGTGAACTATTGCCTTTAACCACTTACAATGCGATTACTTTATGTAAGACACATACGACGATTATTTTTTCTTTCAGACGACTTGGCCAGGTCACGTGACTTAAATACAGCTAAAACCACGGACATCCAGACTGTAACAGATGGAGATGACCTAACCTGTCAGCCAGTGGTCAGTAACATGACCTTTACCTGGACCCACTCTTACCTCATTACCTGGATCAGAATCATCACATCTAATTCAGGTATGTTAGTAGCCCTTGAGAACTATAACCTGCTTACGACAATTTTCCATAAGGTTATTATGTTAGAGTTTTTAAATAAAAGGCTTGATTACAAAATAGTCCATGTCATATTCTAACCTAAGCCATATATGTCAACCAGTTTCTCTTTCTAGCTTTGACTATTGAACGTTGGTAGGACTCTCCCGTCTCTGAAGCCAACCCCATGCCAACCAATAACATTTTGTAACTTAATTCTCTTTGTTCATATCATTACTGCCTAGCAAGTCATTTATTCTTCTTTTGCTTCGTTCTTAATTCCCACGTTTTCTTTAACTTGCTTTCTCTGTTTGTGTGTTTGTCTTTCCAATCAAATCTTGCGATCGAAATTTCTGGCACTTCCCAGTTAGCTAGCGCGCTGAAATTTTCAGGGAAGCTTTCTTTTGGATGACCATTGAATATTCAATTGTTATTATTACTAAATTGATCAATGGAAACATTTTATTTTACTCTACTATAAGCGATCAAAAACGTGGGGCGCCGTGATTTTCTTACAGTTTCTAATACTGTTGACTCTCTACAAGCTCCCTAATAAAAGTCAATAGTATTATCTAATCAATAGTAATATAACTTTTAGGCGCCCCACGTTTTTCATCGCTTATAGTAGAGTGATCGCTTGCATTATTGTGATGTAGGGCCTATAGCATTTATTTTCTACTTTTTAGTTCAATCAGAAAACGTGGGTTTTTTAAAACTTTTTTAATGATTATTATTTTAGTGTCAACTGGTTATGCGCGTGAGGCCATTCACTCCGATTACAACCTGCTTTTCTTTTTGGATTTGCTTCCATAGCCTTTATCCAACCAAGAACAAACTACAAGGCAGCATTTGTTTGATTTTGGAGTTATCTCTCCTAGAAGAAGGGCTGTACCCAGCTAACGAGCCTCATCTGCCCGAGGGTTCGAACTCGAGACTTATCGGTTTAACAGCCATGTGCTTTACCGACTCGACCACGCCGACCTTCGTTTTCTGAAGCTATTAAATAGCCACATTATTTAAATGTTAGAATCTTAGTTTACCATGTCAATGTGTCATGTCGGTTTGTCTATGTGGGTCATTTGTCCGGTTCACACAGGAAGGTCTATATTAAATAGGTTTACTTGATCACAGTACCATCCTCTTGAAGTATAAGTTAATATTCATTAGGCTTTAGTATTGCTCGTATCTGCATTAAAAAATGACCCTAGTCATACGTTTGGAACAATGATATGCATTGATCAAAATTGTTTATTTTAATCCTTCGCCCCCCCCCCCCCTTTATTCCCCAACAGATCCCAGGATGAATGTGTCACTGGCCATGAACGACTCACCAACAGCTAGATGCACGAGATTTGTGAACAGGATGAGTAACACGAGTCAGATACACGATTTACATTGTGGTGTCAACTACCCTGTCAACTCTGTTACAATTTACGGTTTTTTCAACACTTTAGTCTGCTCGGTCCACATAAGTAGAGGTAAATATGGCTATAAGAGAACTATATGGGAATATACAGTATGTACTTTTTATGTACTTGTGAAAACATTCAAGATAATTGCAGTGTAAACTTAAAATTGCTGGACGTGCAATGTAGCCAATAATTTTTAATTAATATTCTTTTAAAATGATTTCAATAATCTCAATAAAATGTTTAATTTTGAAATCACAGGTCGAAATGTTGCACTAAAACAGATGGCTAAACAGTCGTCCACATTTGAACACACGGGTTACGACTACACATTCACGTCCGAAGATACTCAAGCAAGCAACGCTGTGGATGGTAACACCAGCCCAAAGTTTTCAGATAAAAGCTGTACTCACACTGATCACAATACAGACAAGACACCTCATTGGAACGTGACTTTGTCTAGAACCCACAGCGTCAATCGATACGTCATTTACAACAGAAACAGTAATGTTTTAAATGTTTCTAATTATAATTACAATACAGGGTATGGCTGGGTTGTGGGGTCAGTGAGGTGTGAGTAGAACATAAGACGACATCAAACAAGGCATGTATTTCTTCGAGATAAAAATACAAAAGTCCTACTGGAGAGTTGTTTGAGAATATCACTTGTGATGTCTCATTAAAATATCGAAATGAAACTTTAAAACCGAGCGCATGTAACAAATGAACCTACTTGACTAGACTGACACTAAAAAACATCACAAACACCGAGTTAGCTTGATAGCCTGTGGCTGTGGAGATCACAACGAAGACAAGCATAAAGCTAATCTAAGGAGTGGAGTGACGTCATAAGATACATTTGCTTTATTGCTCTTGCAAGTCGGGACGACAGCGTTTGCTCTAATCTCTCCCTACCCCACCCCTCCTCTCGCCACGTATCAAACTCATAAAACTTATTATCCGAGGTCAAACTCCGGGCAGATGAGGCTCCATAGATGGGAACCCCAGCCCAACTGGAAGAGACAACTCCGATTTCTGACAACTGCTGTGTTGTAGTTTCTTCTTGGTTGCAAAAAGGGATAGATCCAGATATATGATAGCCATTTGTGTCATAAAAGGCGGTCAGCAACTGAAGACACCATTGGGGAAGGGGGGGGGGCGGGGGGTTAAACTCGTGACTGATTAAAGCTGTTGGGTAAACTATCCCGTTATTTACTGTAGGACTGCGTCTAGTTGTATTAAAAAAAGATATTATTAATTTAATCCACAGAGAATCAAGAACGGTTAAAAAACTTTTTTCTTAAGTCTTATGACAACAACATGAGATTAGTTTTTAACTACAGAGACGTCAATAGTAAAGACATCGATGTGTATACTATTACACAGCCATCACACGAAACGAAATATATTTCTATTGCCGCCACTTACAAAAATTATAACTATGAAATTATGCTGACGCTTTGTGAAGTAGAAATTTATGGTGGTACGTTATATTTTGTTCACACTGACTTAATATAACTGTATTATTTAGGACTATATCTGACTACAGACGGACAAACAGACAGACAGACAGACAGGCAGACAGACAGACAGACAGACAGACAGACAGACAGACAGACAGACAGACAGACAGACAGACAGACAGACAGACAGACAGACAGACAGACAGACAGACAGACAGACAGACAGACAGACAGACAGACAGACAGACAGACAGACAGACAGACAGACAGACAGACAGACAGACAGACAGACAGACAGACAGACAGACAGACAGACAGACAGACAGACAGACAGACAGACAGACAGACAGACAGACAGACAGACAGACAGACAGACAGACAGACAGACAGACAGACAGACAGACAGACAGACAGACAGACAGACAGACAGACAGACAGACAGACAGACAGACAGACAGACAGACAGACAGACAGACAGACAGACAGACAGACAGACAGACAGACAGACAGACAGACAGACAGACAGACAGACAGACAGACAGACAGACAGACAGACAGACAGACAGACAGACAGACAGACAGACAGACAGACAGACAGACAGACAGACAGAAAGACAGACAGACAGACAGACAGACAGACAGACAGACAGACAGACAGACAGACAGACAGACAGACAGACAGACAGACAGACAGACAGACAGACAGACAGACAGACAGACAGACAGACAGACAGACAGACAGACAGACAGACAGACAGACAGACAGACAGACAGACAGACAGAGATCTAAGATTAATACATAACTGTACAAGTCAGATACACTCACAATTTAAAAAATCTTGGAGCAGATGTCCAGTGTGAGATTGGAAGATTTGGCCTTGAGTGCAATAGCACGTGCAACTGTAGAACAGCAGGTGAGGCGTGTGTCGTGTCGACAGGGGCGTGTCCTGCAGGGTGTGCTTTAGGGTTTCACGGTGTTGGCTGCAATGAAGGTTAGTTACTGATTGTATCGCAGTATATGTTTTACTTTAACAAACACGTCCAAGTAAACTTAATAAAGCCTCAATATATACTACATACATATCTACTACATACACATAAGCTACACGGAGGTATGTGATGGGTAGCCGAGATCTGACCCCATATTCCCAGTTAGCCATACAGCAGCTCTAGCTTCATAATATCTATACACATAACACATAACCCTCGGCCACCGAACCTTCATTTAACGTTAAATCAGAACGAACGAATACGGCACGGTAATGGACAATGTTGAGGAATCTTAGAATAACATATTTTTACCAGTGTATACTGTGTAAAAGCTTTTATGGTCATTTATTTCAGCCTGTCCACCTACCATGTGGGATTATGAATGTGCTAGTACATGCAACATAAACTGTCTAAACAAGTCATGTAATAGCCAGACAGGTCACTGTATGTATGGGTGTATAGACGGTTACACGGGCTTCACGTGTGCTGAAGGTAAAATTGTATTGTTGAAATGTATATATATATATATATATATATATATATATATATATATATATATATATATATATATATATATATATATATATATATATATACCATTGAGATAATAGGATAAACAGCAGTTTTCTGCTTCAATAATAGAAAGGTATTTCTTTACATGGCAGTCGGTGAATAGGCCTATCTATTTAGTCAAAAGTAAAACAAAAATTCAGTTATTAACACTCAAACCAATTATTCGCAACGATGACAATGAATGAAAAGCGTCTGTTATGGTTTGAGAACAAAATTCTATGACGTTACAGAGAGTATTTTTCGCTCAATTCGTCATGCCAGACCCATTCATAAGGACAAGACCAATATAATTTATTACCTCAAAAACATGGGGTGATTATGTGATTGAGAAGGGCGGATTATATGATATGGCTGACTTTACTTTTACGTTTATTATCAATGTAAACATCTTACAGGTAGTAAACCGGTCGATTCTGCAGTCATCACGTTGATAACAAAAGTTTTCTCGCATTGATTGTTGGAGTAGTTGTTGGGATCATTATAACAAGGTTCATATGTTTTTACACAATTTCTAGCTTTTTAAGTTAAATTATAATTTGCTAATGTAATGTATACACAAGTAAAGAAAACTTAATACAGATTAAGATAATGAAGATTCGCTAGATCTATTATCGTACTGGAGGTTTTGAGGTTTTGATTTCATTAATTACTTAAGACATTGCTGTATTTAATTTTAAACCTCAACTCTTAAGGTGGTACATTAAATATAAGAGTACGGAGCCAACATCAAATGCAACAAAGATCAACAGGCAAAAAAGTAAAGTTTATTTTCATTCAATTTAAGATTATAATTGAATAATATAATAAGATATAGTTATGTACAATTGTGCTTAACCATTACCTAAGGCTTAATGCAGAAACAAATATTGCTCTGTTTTCAAATTATTTAAATTATAATACTTAATATATAAATATATAAATATATATATATATATATATATATATATATATATATATATGTATATATATATATATATATATATATATATATATATATATATATATATATATATATATATATATATATAAGTCTCAGAAATCTTTTATATTTGACAATATGCCTTCAATATAACAGATGATCTTCACATTAATGATGCAGGAATGTCCAGAGTTTATAATCAACCAGAATTCGGTATTACAAACTATGTTTTTGTTATATCCTTAGTTTACATTACATTTAAGGTTAATTATCTAAACAATTCATGTAAAACTAAGTCTCACAATTTGTTTTAGATTATTTCGTTGAATATGTATTATTTTTAATTATTATTATCAAACAGGATCTAATATCATTTTTTTAAACAGATTACCACGTCTATGAGAGACCTACAGTTTAACACAGCTGCTTACGTTTATATAATAACTCAACAAACTGTTAAAGAAGTATGATTATACTGTAATGTGAAATCCTCGCTAAAAGCACTTAACTTTTTAAAACTGTTTTATGAAACTCATCTTGCACATACCACATTCTTATGTCGAGAACTCAATTAATGTACTTTAGTTAATTATGTATCATAAAACAGTCGGCGTGGGCGAGTCGGTAAAGTTCATGGTCGCTGAAGCGAAATGTCATGAGTTCGAACCCTCGAGCAGATGAGGCTCGTTAGCTGAGGACAGCCACTCTTCTAGGAGAGACAGCTCCAAAATCAAACAGCTGATGCCTATTAGTTTGTTCTTGGTTGGATAAAACTATGGAAGTAAATCCAAAAGAAAAGCAGGCTGAAATCGGAGTCAATGGCTTCAATGGCGTATAACCAGTTAACATGTATCCATAATTGTGTTTGAGGCGTGGTCGAGTCTGCAAGAGCTCATGGTTGTTAAATTCGAAAAAAGTCTCAAGTTCAAACCCTCTGGCAGATAAGGCTCGATCCCTTCCTACAATAAAAATTAGGAACGAAGAAGAAGAAGAAGATTTAAACACGGTAGAACGAAACCACGCATTGGAATTATTGAAGGGGATTATGCTAAGTTTTTTCTATTTTTTTTACAGTTTAAATCTGAAGCGTTTTGTTTCGAACATAAGAGTTAGTACTAAAGAACAAAACGACGTTTAAAAATAATTTGGTTTGCGGTGGAAACCCGAAAAAACATTTGCCATTTTGAATTTTTCGGCACTTTTTATTTATGCATTTAAAGCAATCAAATTTTCACTGCTTATATTTCAGTAGAGCCTATATACTAAAACTTTCATCTCGACAATTTTTTATAGGGCTGCTGATCTGAATTCTACACGGTTCGCAAAATTGCACTATACTTAGTACACGAAAATTTGAAAAGTTTGCATAATTTTTACCATTCGCTTTTTTTTAAATTTGTATTATTACATTCAGAATAAGTACGGTTGTATATGGTTGTAATTGTATGATAAATTAAAAAAAAACAGTTGGCTTTTAATGTAAAAAAATTGTGAATTGAGAAAAATCGGAAAAAAACTAATGACAATTGATGTCCCCACTTGTTAATTCAAGTACCACCTCTGTCCTCCTTTACACACAATCATTGGACCCCATGTGCTAAGATAGGGGTTTTGGATTCTACGGTGCCCAAGCGCGCATTACTGTGCGGCGCAGTCACTCCAAAATTCAAACAAATATTACTCCAGTAACCTTCGCAAGACAGTGTAAACAAATTCCCAAAGTTTCAAAGTGATAGGAAGAATGGTAAAAGAATGCATGAAAACGATTAAACACGTTTCTCAAAAGAACAAATTTATTTGCCATATATAGTCTAAAAACGGTTGTAACGACATAATCAAGGCTCTTTCACCTGCAATAATTTAGTTTAAATTATCATTATTTGTTTCATAATGAATGACAAACACTACTTTATGCTATTAAAGGACGCAAACAATAAAATAATATTTCACACAGACAATCGCATTCTTGCATTTGAAGCTTAGTAAAGTAAAACATAATTATTTCTTTTTTTTTTTAGTTTAAACATTTTATGTGAGATTCAAGTAGGTATCAAAAGACCTGTTAATAAACAAATACTTTTCAAACTCTTCTTCGCCAAAATCGTTTAGGTGTAGCCAAAAAATGAAAACATCTTACAAATACTTAACTGATAGTAAAATTAAACGTTGGCAGACTTCTAAATTTAATTCACAATCATCAACGCAAGACTTCGTTTTAAAGTCTTCTAATTAAGTACTAATTAAAGTCAGAAAATTAGCAATTGACTGATAACAGTAATTTTACATTTATTATCTTATCGTCTCGTAATCTTGATCGTTTAAGCTAAACAGAGAGCGTAAGTAATACGATGCTTTATCATAGTGAAATAGCAAGAAATCACAATGTTTTCAGGGATGGTGAAAAATTTCATTTCTTTTTATCACTTGAAATAATTCGGTGTCAAAAGTTTGAAATCAAGACATTTTACTTTTAAACTGAATCTCATTTTAGCATTAAACAATATGTGCTGCTATGTATAATAGAAAAATATATTAAGCAAAAGTGTGGCCAAAGTGAAGTAACAAACTTATTTTTGTAAACTAGCTGAAATTTAGTAAAAATAACTGCTGGCATGTATTGAATAAAAACAAAGACATTTAGTATAACAATAATTCTAGTAAAAGGGAAGTAACAATACTTTTATACATTTTCAGGGCAAGTAAAAAGTTGCTTTTCTTTTTCTCTCTTAAAAAAGTGTTTACAAATTATTTTTAAACTAGACATCTTTAAGTTAATATGAGTTACATCCCGTGCATATATCTCATAAACTGTTGGGTGGTGTGTTTCTTATTGCCAGAGAAACAACGTTTCCAAGGGAAATAAAAATGTAATTACATAAATTCTGTGCTTGAATAGATCTGCATTTAATTGCTTACTAAAAAATAATTTGTAGAGCTTTCACGAAGTTACCTAATTCAATATTTAGACTTTTAATTTTTATACGTGTAGTGATTTTTTCCTATACCTGGCTTTTTGTAACTGTATTGAATTTTAAACTTTAAATTTTAAAATTTAAAATTATTTATTTAAGTTGCAGAATCTTCACTAGAAACTAGGTTCTGATTGATAACAAAAAAACATTATGCTTTATCTGTGTAATAATTTAATTTAAGTAAAATTATTATTATCAGATACTTTGAAAAAAACTACATTCATTTAACAAATCACTTAAAACCAGCAGGTTGAGTACAGAGGCATAGCGATGGGGGGGGGGGGGGGAGCAGGGGGGGCATATGTCCCCGGGCGCCGACCTTAGGGGGCGCCAAAATGGGTTGTATAAACAAATTAAAATGTCATTTTAGCTGCATTTTAGCAGTTTTGAGGGGGGGGGGGGGGGGAGGGTGCAAATTGAACATTTTCTTCCGAGGGGGGCGCCAAATTGAAAGTTTGTCCCCGGGCGCCGGGAAGGGTCGCTACGCCTCTGGTTGAGTACTCTTATTATTTTTAATCTGTCTGTCTGTCTCTCTCTCTTTCCCTTGTTCTTTACGGTATAGATCTATAACCAGCATTAGACTCCAAATCGTCCTTTCAACACTTGCCATCACAATCCAGTAACGACCCTATTTTAATAACGTTAAAAATTCTACCAATCCCCCTTTCTTACCCCTATACGGTAACTTTTGTAGAGTTTACAACCATAATATAACATATCTTTAATATTATTATCATATCATATAATGTATTCTACTAAAATGCGTTATGTGGCGATTATTTTTATCGCAGTATCACTGAATGTCTCATTCGAGTCAATAGGCCAGATAAAGTAGAGTTTACCTGTTTCCGTAACCTCGGCGTAAAAAGGTGTAGAGCCTTTTTACTGACGGAGAGATCCCTTAGGCTATCTATCATTCCGGTATTATTCTGTTAAAGTTTGTTATTATTGTTTAACCTACACAAGGTGAAGTTATTATTAGGACCTTGTTAAGTAATACACCAACCTATAAGTTATTAGTTTTTCATTAGCTATGCAGCCTTAAAACTACTGTTATGAAAACTAACTGCAGTTAGCTATCAAGTGCATAGCTGTGAACAGATAAACTAATTTCTAGTTGCATTAGTCATAGATGCGCGAAAAACAAAATAAGCACCAATTAATGAATTGCTTGTACATATAGCAGTTCTCATACACTAGTACCGGCATTCTAAAAGTATATCTCACTTTCATGGGTCACAAGAACTATGTAATAATGTAGACTGTGGATGCAAAACTAGAATACCTAACATTACATGTGTTATACATACTATATATATATATATATATATATATATATATATATATATATATATATATATATATATATATTACACTGGCTATATGTGTATTGTAAATCCGAAGTTTCAAGTGATGCTAAGTGCCTCTCCCACCAACCCATCATAAAAATATTGTAGTTTGAAGTTGAGGCGACTAATAAGCTTCCTTGTTTTGAAACTGTCGCTAGAAATAGAAAACTTGTAGCCACCTCGTCTGTAGCCAACAAACTAGTTACACAATGCTTCCGCTTTTTTTAAACAATCCACTCTGTTTCTTATTTAAGTGTTGTATTCAGATGGTTAAATCGTTAAACAAAAACAAATTTACGCTCCTGAGTAAATATTGTATTAAATTTATTTTTTCAGTTGATCGATATTTTTTAAAATATTTAATTTCAATGTTTCAGGCTAACATTTACTTTCTTTTGGAAGCACTGGATATAAAATTCGTTTTTGAAATAATTGTGTGACATATTCTTACACTATGTGTGCTGGACTGAAAGCGGCTTATGTATTTTTGTCAAGCTATTTTATATTTCTTGCTTTAGGTATGCTATATTATTGTTAAGATAGTTTGTAGTGTATACATGTAGACCTAATAGAATAATGGCATGATGCTGTATTTGACAGGATGTATGCTATTATTAAAGATGTGTTTTTAATTTCTTGTAAACGAAGTATAGAGGAAGTATTGTAATCGTGAAAAAAAATGAAATTGAGATTTTCACAAATCACGACGTTTTACACCTCGGACAAACATAGTTTTGCAATTTTGTCTATGTGTGTATGTATGTATGTCAACACTATAACTTGAGTACCGTTAGAGCTAGGTTGATGAAATTGCATTTATAAGTATTATATCAAATGTGTAGTTCTGTGTTAACTTTTCAGCGATTTCCGGTAACCGTAACGGGAACTTATTCTACTTTTGGTTTTTCAAAACCTATAACGTTAGTACTGTTACAGGGTTCGATTTTCGTCAATACACTGTCTTTTTTTAAGTAATTAAAATGTGATTAAAAATCTTGTCTATATCCCGAGTTACCAACACCGTAGTGTTATATGAGAATGTTCGAGAAAGTTTAGAGGAGATCACTCCCGATTTATTTAATATGCGTGCTGTCATTACTCATGTGTTAGTTTAATAGCATGATGCTGTATTTGACAGAATGTATGCTGTCATTAAAGATGTGTATTTAATGACATGATGATGTATTTGCTAGGATGTGATCAAGGCTGGTTTGGATCAAATTGTCAATTTAAATGTCACTGTAAACAACGCAACATGTGTTCGGACCAAGGACAGTGTTCTAATGGAGGCAAGTGTGATGATGAATGGTTCGGCCCGTCTTGTCAGTACTGTACGTATCTAAGTTAACTACTCTCTACAACAAATGTACCACGCCGTCAACTCGTGTAAAACAAATGTAACATTTGTGTTGCTGTTTCAGACGACTTGGCTAGGTCACGTGACTTAAATACAGCTAAAACGACGGACATCCAGACTGTAACAGATGGAGATGACCTAACCTGTCAGCCAGTGGTCAGTAACATGACCTTTACCTGGACCAACTCCTACCTCATTACCTGGATCAGGATCATCACATCTAATTCAGGTGTTTTAGTCACGACATACGTGTTAGATAAGATAAATATCACGGTTTGATTGATAAGAATAATATAATTTATTTATATCCCACAACCCGATCACTACTTATGTATAAGGTAGACCATAATTTTATGGTCTATCTTACGAATCTGCTCGCTTTAGCTTATCTTATAAAGATCAGGCTTCCCAACCTCTTGTGTAGCATGTATGTTATACAAACCATTTTTGTTCTCTCTAACTTTTGACACATTGAACGTTGGGTGACTCTCTTGTCCCAGATCCAACCCCATGCCACCCCTCTTTCCCCCCCCCCCCCCTCCACCTCCCCCAACATTTAGTTCCAACTACGTGACGTGAGAAATTCATACATTTTGTTTATAGCATCACTGCCTAGCAAGTCATTTATATTAATAATATGGCCAAGCCAGATTATTTTTCCCACGTTTTCTTTAACTTGCTTTCGTCTCTGTTTGTCTTTCCAATCAAATCTTGCGATCGAAATTTCTGGCACTTCCCAGTTAGCTAGCGAGCTGAAATTTTCAGGGAAGCTTTGTTTTGGATGACATATTCAATTGTTATTATTACTAAATTGATCCATGGAAACATTTTATTGAGCATTTTAGACCGCTATATAATCTATCTATATATATAATTCTCTTCTGGGAGCCGCTAGAAAACAAGCTGCAAACGCGCCTAGAAAACAAGCTGTAAACGCGCTCCCTACCTCCCCACCCCTACATGGTTTTAGTGAGCTGTGTTCACTCTATATGTTTACAAGCAGAGCCAACTATTTTAAAGGTAGGGGGGGGGGAGGGGGGGAAGGAAGGGGGTGGGGTTATGGTCCTTAACGAGCTACTTATAGTGTTTTAAAGCAAACATTTTCAGTGGCAGCATTGGTACTGTCGAATTCACAAATTATGAATTACTGAAAAGTAGAAAAAACAACAACTAAATAGCGGCGTATGTTATGCCGCGGGCCGGCTCGTATATATAATTCTCCTCTGCGAGCCATTAGAAAACAAGCTGCAAGCGCCTCCTTAGAGTCCCCTCTCTTTCTCTCTATCACTATCACTACCACCCTACCCCAATCAAAAACGTGGGGCGCCGTGATTTTCTTACAGTTTCTAATACTGTTGACTCTCTACAAGCTCCCTAATAAAAGTCAATAGTATTATCTAATCAATAGTAATATAACTTTTACTTCGGCGCCCCACGTTTTTCATCGCTTATAGTAGAGTGATCGCTTGCATTATTGTGATGTATAGCATTTATTTTCTACTTTTTAGTTCAATCAGAAAACGTGGGTTTTTAAAAACTTTTTTAATGATTATTATTTAAAACATTAGAATCTTAGTGTACCTATGGCACGGGACCACACAACTGGCTAGAGGTGCATTAAGGCCGATATAAAATTAGCTCACTTGACCACAATACCCTTCCTACTGATGAATGAGTTATAATATTTTAGGCCAATTATTGTTAAAAAAATCACAATAAATATGTTATTACAAAGGCCAACATTTGAAGTAAGCATGAAGTATGGATCCACTACATGCCCCCCCACCCTCACCCCACATCTCAACAGATCATGTGATGAATGTGTCAGTAACGTTAAACGGCTCAACATCCGCTGTATGCAGGAGATTTGTCAACAGGATGAGTGACAGATATCTATCTTATGATCTACACTGTGACGTCAGCTACACTGTCAACTCTGTTACAGTTCACGGTTTTTTCAACACTTCAGTCTGCTCGGTCCACATAAGTGGAGGTAAATATGGAAACAAAATAGGAAACATGTGAAATAAATGTGAAATAAATGGGAAATATGGGAACTAAATGGGAAATATGGGAACTAAATGGGAAATATGGGAACTAAATGGGAAATATGGGAACTAAATGAGAAATATGGGAATTAAATTGGAAATATGGGAACTAAATGGGAAATATGGGAACTAAATGGAAATATGGGAACTAAATGGAATTTTATGGAAACTTTATTAGAATTTTTTAAATTGTTAAAGAAAACTTTCAAGTTTTTTTCCGGCACTTAATTTAAATTGCGTCATTTTTATTGCCGCTTATTTATATTTTAAAATTCATTTTCTGTTTTATCAAATTAGATAAAAATTTTATTTTTTAATATCCTTTACAGGTCGAAATGTTGCACTAAAACAGGTGGTTAACCAGTCGACCACACTCGAACATAAGGGTTCCGATTACACAGTCACGTACAATGAATCTCGAGCAAGTAACGCTGTGGATGGTAAAACCAGCTCAAACTTTGCAGATAAAAGCTGTACTCACACTAAGCCCGATAAAAAAAAGACACCTGAATGGAACCTGACCTTGTCTAGAACCCACAGCGTCAATCGATACGTCATTTACAACAGAAACGGTAATGTTTTGTTTATAATTATAATTACAATACAGGGTACGGCTGGGTTTTAGGGTCAGTGCGGTGTGAGTAAAACAGGGACGACATCAAACAAGGCAGTGATGTCAAGCTGTCCTCGTCTTTCCCCGAGATAAAAATACGTATGTTCTTTTAGTGCTGTTCGAGATTATTATTTCTGGAGTCTCATCAAAATATGCTTAAACCTTAAAATCCATTGTGTGTAACAAATGAACCTACCTGACTAGACTAGTCGAAACAATGCTTTATCTAGTTGATAGGGACAAACGGGTGAAAACAGACCGAATATTGTTTAATCGGGGTGGGGTGACACCGCATCACGTAACATCCGACCAGTGACCCCCAATCGTGACAGGTTTTAGGTACACTGAACTTACAGTGTAAGTTACAGGCATAAACCCATCGAAACACAGGTAATCCCGGTAGGACTATGTGCTAGTTCTATTACATGTTTTTAAATAACAGTATTATTAATTTAATCCACAGAGAATAAAGAACGGTTAAAAAACTTTCTTCTAAAGTCTTATGACAACACCATGAGATTAGTTTTTAATTACAGTGACGGCAATAGTAGAAACATCGATGTGTATACTATCACACAGCCATCACACGAAGCGAAATATATTTCTATTGCCGCCACTTACAAAGATAAAGACGGTGACATGATACTGACGTTATGTGAAGTAGAAATTTTTGGTGGTAAGTTATATGTTATCCACACTGAATATTTATATAATTTAACTATTTATGTTTTTATTAATAAGAAGCTGTAAAATTCAGGTAGATTTACTGTGACAATTACATTCCTAAATAACATTGCATACTCTTCTAAAAATCTATGTTGAAATAGATGTCAAGTGTGAGAGTGGACGTTTTGGCCTTGAGTGCAACAGCACGTGCAACTGTAGAACTGTAGGTGAGCCGTGTGTCGTGTCGACAGGGGCGTGTCCTGCAGGGTGTGCTTTAGGGTTTCACGGTGTCGGCTGTTATGAAGGTCAGTCATAGATTGTTGCTAAATCAATTGTTTGTTTATCAATACGATTTTGCAGTCGCACGCCTAAGTAAACTTTATAAGTCACAGTCTAATTATAATTTTAAAAATTAAGCCATCCAAACATTTGGTGCTCACCAGTACATCTGTTGTCAATAAGCTACACCACGCTTGGCTCGAATAAGGTAATTAAATTTGCAGCAAGTTAAGCTGTAGCTCAAACGATCTCCTTTGCATTTAAGTAGCCATCGACTACCGGACCTCCATTTTCTACTTTGAATAAAATAAAAAAGCGGTGACGCGATAGTGGATACTGTATATTAATCTAAGATTATTTATAATTTATTTCAGCCTGTCCATCTACCATGTGGGGTTATGATTGTGCTAGTACATGCAACACGAACTGTCTAAACAAGTCATGTGATAGCCAGACAGGTCACTGTATGTATGGGTGTATAGACGGTTACACGGGCTTCACGTGTACTGAAGGTAAGTCTATAATATATAGACCCTATGTCTGAACAGTGTTTCTTTCACACGTTTTTCTCCATATATATATTTTTTAAATCTTTATTTCATTCGGCGGGTGATTGGAGTGAGGGCGGGGAAAGGGGAGGGGAGGTGGTATACGTTCCGCACCCCCCCCCCCCCCGCCTCGGTGAGATGCCTGAAAGAAACTGTGTGTGCTAAATGAATGCTTTGAGAAAACAATTATTTTGAAAACGTCGCTATAGATTGTATCAGAGGCGTAGCGACCCTTCCCGGCGCCCGGGGACAAACTTTCGATTTGCACCCCCCTCGAACTTTTCATTTGCACCCCCCCCCCCCTCAAACTTTCAATTTGGCGCCCCCCCCCTAGGGTCGGCGCCCGGGGACATGTGTCCCCCCCCCCTCGCTACGCCGATTTTATTATACTTTTCGATCAATAATAAATTAAATGGTGTTCTTGAATAATTTTTTTGCCACTGTTGGTATTTTATTTAAAATATTCTTCAGACGTGACAGATCTGCCAGTGCCGCTGATTGTTTTCTTAGTCGGTCTCATATTGGCTTTGATTTTCAGCATTTACTTCCTACAACGTCGGTGGGTGTTTTGTATTTTGGTAGCTGTTTATGTTTTTTGTTTCTTCTACTCCTGCTACTGTCTGATGATTAGTAGGCACTATACATTAAATCATGCTCTGATGTTTTTTTTAAATGATGAACACATTATTTTGTATTAAAGGAATCAAAGAATAAAGAAATGCTGTATCGATTCCTTGGCATTCTGGCAATCTTATATCCACTTGAAAAACAGAAGTAGCGACACTGAAAATAGTGGTATAGTAAAAAGAAATGTTCTCGCAATCTCTTACATTCAATGTATGAATAATACAATATTAGCATACACTAACCAATATAATTGGCTTTATATTGTTTTAAAAACCAACCAACGTAATTTTCAGGTCAAAATGAAACATTGATTCCTAAGGGAAAAATGAATGTTTTCATGCAAACACATCCTCATAGCTATTTTAATGAACAATTCCAGGTCAGTTGTATAAAAATAAATAATTAAACATGACTTCGTGGTAGATTAGGCGATCTATAAATCTATATATATATAATTCTCTTCTAGGAGACGTTAGAAAACAAGCTGCAAGCGCGTCTTGCAATCCCTTCTCTTCCTCTCTATCGCTACCACCCCCCCCCCCCCCCACCACACATAGTCTGGTGAGCTGTGGTTCACGCTAAATGTTTACAAAACAATCATAGAGCCGGGTTTGGTGACGGCTATTAGGGGCAGATAATTTAGTTTGAAACGATTTTAAACTTAGAGTAGGTAACTAAGAGGAGGCTGCTTTCACGGGGGGGGGGGGGAGGGGGGTTTAGTATTTTAAAGCAAATATTTTCAGTGGCAGCATTGGTACTGTCGAATTCACAAATTATGAATTACTGAAAAGTAGAAAAAACGACAACTAAATAGCGGCGTATGATACACCGCGGGTCGGCTCGTTTAAGGAAATTCAAGTCTGGCTTATCGATTATTATGACTTACTGTACACTACACATAGATCTAGAAATAGGACATTTCCTTGTTTCTTCATTAATTTTATTTATCCCATGACATTAGAGAATACCTCGCCAGACATCTGATGCCACGATTGTTGGTCTACTCGAGACAAACAGATACAAGAACCGTTACAAAGATATTGTTACATGTAAGGTTTAGCCTGGTTTAACTAGTTAAATGTTAAATAGTATTTTAACGTGAGAACTACCAGTCTAGGTTAGCCTAGTACCAGTTAGGCTACTTCAATAAATAAATAATGTATTGCTGCAAACATTGTAAGCAGTGTTTCTTCCAGACTTTTTTCTCCGGCGAGGGGGGGGGGGGGGGAGGGAGGGGGGGGGGAAAATCGGCACTTAAAATTTTCGGGGGGGGGGGGGGCGGTAGACTTTCTTCGGGGTGGCGGACACTGTTAAAAGTATATATTTATATAAATTATATAAATTTATATAAATTTAATTTCGTTCGGGGGGGGGGGGGGGAGAAACTCTGATTGTAAGTCATAGAAATGAATGTCCCTTCTTGACTACAGATGACCATTCACGTGTATTCCTGGAAGTAAATGAGTCGAAACAAGAGGCCGATTATATCAACGCTTCATATGTTAAGGTGAGCTTATTCCAATACATTTTGAAGATCCATTTGAGTTACATCAGCAGAGCAATGTCTATTTTTTCAGGCCTATATTATTAGCCTATATACAGGAACAAATATAACTGAACAAAATAAATCAATTATATTATTTAATGAATAATATTCAGACTATTGTCCATTAAAAACATAATAATAAAATACAATACATTAATAGCTCATATCATTAGGATTTCTTTTGTTTTTATAATGTTGACAGGGTTACAGGGATAATGAAGTGTTCATTGCTTCACAAGGTTAGTTGCTCTAACTCGCTCTTAATATATGTGTATATATACATATATATATACATATATATATATATATATATATATATATATATATATATATATATATATATATATATATATATATATATATATATATATATATATAAATATATATAAATGTATGTATATATATGTATATATATATATATATATATTTATATATATACTTTTGACCTTATTTTCTTTTAATTTTTAATTAAAAATGTATGTAATTGCATATTGGAAAAAATAAATACAGAATAAGTTGAATCACAACATTCATTATAAACAAATTTTTTATCCTAAAGGAAGTTAGGCTCCATATTCTTGCTTAGTGATTTTTCTGCTAAAGCATTTTATAATTGTAAGTGAGTTAAATACTATTATATTTGTGAATTTCTTTGCTGTAAAAATATTTTTTTTACCAGGACCAACTTCAGCGACTGTGAAAGATTTTGTTCGAATGTTGTGGGAACACAAAATAGATAAAGTTGTGATGCTAACAAAGTTGGTGGAGGACGGAGTGGTATTTGAACATTTTCTTGGTTATTGTAGCTAAAGAAAATGTCTTGTTAATTATCTTTTATGATACTATTTGTATAAAATGTATCTGGCCAGGTCAAATGTGAACAGTATTGGCCAGATGGTGTCACAATTGAATTTGATGACATTCAACTGTTACTGCGAGGCTCTAGAGAGTTTGCTGATTTTACTATTAGAGGCATTGAGATAAGAAAGGTTTTGTAATTTTTAATTCATACTTTTTTAAGAACTATTTTATATTGTATAGTAGTCAAAATATTGATAAGATTTCATTTTTTTAATTTTTAAGTTTAGTATACTAATAATTTTTTAATTTTTTAAAACAAGAAGTAAAGGTCACCTTTTGGAATGTGATCTATAGGGTAGATGAAGTAGAGTATATCAGTTTCTTGACCATTGCATCTGAAGGGATGGTGTTGTCAGCTTTATGTCCAGCCACCTTTACTTTTCTTATTGTTATTCAAGAACCCATCAGAGTTAGGTGGACTCAGGGATGTCTAATAGACTCAAGTCTGAGATATGAACTCAAGACTTTCTGATTAAGAGTTGATTGCTCTGACACCCAACCACTAATTCTTATACTTATTTGTCTAGTCCAAAATATTTTTTAAAACCTATCGAGTGACCAAAATAATTGTATAGCTAATTAAAAAAGTAATTAATAATCTAATGTAGAATCTTTGATGCCAGTATGAACCTTATGTGTGTATGTTTAGGGTGAGGGTCCAGCACATCACTTCAGACGATTCCACTTTACCATGTGGCCAGACAAGGGGGTGCCACTGACGCCGTGGGCTCTGGCAGACTTTGAACAAAGAGTGTCAGCTGAACCAACAAACAAACCAGTTGTTGTACACTGCAGGTTAGCACCTTCAAAACTAAACAAAAATAATGTCAATTTAGTAATTTGTATTGAAAATATGACTAATTTTCAATTTGTTTTTATAGGCTATATATATATATATATATATATATATATATATATATATATATATATATATATATATATATATATATATATATACATATAATACATAAAAACCAAACAATTTACATTTTTATGAGTTCTATAATTTAAAACTGTGTTGCCTTCATTTCTGATGATTACCTAGTATAATGTGAAACCATTGAACGTTTAATAACGCAGCTAAAACTGATATTGTTTGATTAAGCGCTGGTGTAGGCCGGACAGGAACTTTCATAGCCCTGAGTATTGTCATGAAACAGGCACTGGACACAGGCAGTATGAACTTGTATGAGACGGTGGTCAAGCTCAGACAAGACAGGATGCTAATGGTTCAAACTGCAGTTAGTCCTAGTTACATTTTACTCATACATTCTTCATGTGTATTGTACATTTTAAATTATTCAACAGGTTTGAAAAATGTACATAGCAATCAAATGAAAATCATCACACACAATAAGTAACATTTTTTAGAAGCCTACCAATATTAAAAAAAGTAAAAATAGGGTACTATTATGAATATGATGAAAACTTTTTATGAAAAGATTTGTTTTTAATAAATTTTAATTCAAACTCATTAACATCTGTGTATCATGAATTAACAGTTACTTACCATATGTTTTATTACTTTAAAAAATGTGTGAAAATTTTATTCAATAGCGCTGAAGCATAAAATTATATTTTTATGGCTAAAACACAGATATAATCAGATTAAATCGCACAATAGAAAAACACCTACTAAAGTAAAATTGATCATGTTTTCTTGTAATTGAATAATTTTATAATTTGTAATTGTGACAAAAATAAATTAAAATAAAAAGTCATATTCCCAAACAGGAACAATACGAGTTCCTACACAGAGTAGTTCAAGTGTCCTTGGTAACAGCAGCAAAAACTATCCACAAAGCAGATTTAAAAACACACCTGAAAACTTGGCTGACAAAACGGTTTCTTAGAAATTCTGATATTGAACAAGAATTTTCAGTAAATATTTAAATTTCTCTATTTAATTAGTCTAGTTACAGACCAATTATTTTTACCAGGAAATATTTCATTTTTTTTTTATCAATGTTGTTTGTTTTGGAATTTAAAATGTTACTACTTATCAATATGATTCAGTTAAGACACTAATTATATTGATTAATGTTTTGAGTTTCACAATATCTTTTGTGTTAACATTTCTGTTTAAAATCTCAGACTGTTACATGTGTGTGCGATGACATTGCAAGTAGTTTTGAAGGAAAGTTTGAAACAGAAAATGATGAAAATGTCTACCAAAATAGTGTGAGAAATGAAAGATTTACTCACATCAAGCCAGGTAAGACAAATACCAAACACTGTCTTACAATGCTTAAAATAAATATAAAAAATAAAAAAATTATAAATGTAGTTTTTTTTTCCTAACTTACCAGATCCCTACTACACACCCTTTTTAAGGAATTCTTCAAATGAAACTACCTACACTAATGGCCTTATTCTGCCTGTAAGTTTATAAAGAACAAAGTAAAGATAACCTGTATATTGATTTTATGTCTGAATATCTGCATAATGTTTGAAAATGTATTTAAGAACTTCACCAAGAAAGGCAGCCATATCATAACTGAGCTACCAGTTCCTACAGCGGTCCAGGAGTTCTGGAGATTGGTGGACCAGTACAATGTGGCTCTTATTGTAGCCTTTCAGTTTGATGCTTTGATGGGAGATGAGGTAACGGTTCATGCCTACACAATTAGTGATCTGCATTTCTCCATAGCAATCAGTTCAACATTTTACATAGTCAATACTTTGTTTTGTTTTTATATAAATGCATTGTACAGTGTTCAAATGCAAAAAGAAAAATATTTTATTATAAAATGTATTTACTTACAGACATTTGGAAATTACTTGCCACCCAGAAATGAACAAGCAATGGTGCAAGGTCAATTGGAAATAGTGAGTGCAGATACAGAGAGTGATGAGCTATGGGAAATTCAAACTTTACAAATCTCAAACAAAAATCTAAATCATTTACCTAATATTGTAAGTGAAAATGGGCTTATCACTGGATGTAATATAATTTCTTTTTAAATAGAAACATTTTATTTGGTCTTGTCAATGTTTAATTTACTTTATTAACTGTAAACACTTTTTTAAACATAACAGATTTTCTACGGGTTTTATTTTTAAATTATTCAGTTAGATTGTTAGGACAATCAGACCATACTAAATATAGAACATAATTGACAGGTGCAGGAGAGTAAACGTGTGGTTCATCTGAAGTGTGGATTTACTGACCTTGACCCTGAGAAATGGCTGAAGCTAATGAGGACAATCAAGTCACTTGAGAAACGTACAGACAACCGAGTTCTTTTCATATGCAGGTTAGTAAACTTGTATTTTTAATACTTTTACTTCAGGTAGATACCAGAATTGATTGTTTTTAACATTTAAATGCTAATTAGGTATATCTCTTTAAATAGATGTCATTATCAATTGTACACTAATTATTTCATAGCTACATTTTATGGATGAAGACAAAATGGATTATTTTAAAATATAGGTAAACTAAACAAGGCAATTTATTTAATGTAACAATAATATGTTTTAGCAATGGAGCAGAGTACAGTGGAATGGCCTATGTGCTTAGTTACATGATTGACCAACTGGACAATGGCTATCTAAATATTCCCTATACAGTCGGCACTGTAAAATGCCTTCGGCCGTTAGTTGTACCTACACTGGTAACTAGACCCTATTTATCAAAGTGGTTAAATTAAATCTTTAGATTGCATAGTATCTCCCTAAAAATATTTACACAATTATATTCAAAACTTTTTTAAAAATTAGAAACCAAGTAGGCCTACCTTTATGGCACTGATATAAAATAATATTCAATAATATTTTTTGTAGCAACAATACAAGTTTCTGCACCAAGTGATACAACTTTATAATGAAAGATTAGAAAAGGAAGACAGTTCACAACTCACTTGCAAAAATGATGAACATTTGTATACGAATTCAGCATTTCTTTATCAAAAGCAGTTCAAATGAAGAACAGCTGTCACCATTAAATTATCATATTTATTGCAACCATCTTAATTCTATATTTTACATTTAATTCATTACTTTTAAACTATACACTTGAACAAAAGTTGCATTATATAAAATGTGCTACAATATTATTGAAATAATTTTTTTTAAATATGTTAAAATTGTATTCATATATATTTTACTGATACAATTTTCTGCATTTAACTGCATATTCATTTGTTGATTTTTAAACTGGTTCATAATTTTTTTTGCCTTAAGAAGATCAAGTGAGGTCAGAAATTGAATGCCCATCTATGTTGTATACTTCATTACCAAACTTAAGCATCTACAGGATTAATACATCTTATATGATAACTCTAACCATAGGAGCTTATAATTTTACTTGCTTTTGATAAAAAGAAATAGTTCTCAATATTTAAATTGAAAGCTTTTTACTTGTAAATTGTTTTATTATGTAAACCCACACTCCAGACCTAATACTCATCACAGGTTTTCTGATATTTTTAATAGCACTTCATATTTTAATCATTAATTCCAACCACTTAATCATTAGGTTTCTCATTATTGTTTGCAATCCACAGGGGCCAGTTGAAAGATGTTTCTATTGTAATTATCTCTAAAATGTCAATAGTGTTAGAACAAAATATAAACTACTTGACATAGAAAGCATAAATATATGTAGCCTATATTTTTTACTGATAGAATAATGTGCAGTCTTTTATATATATTTCATCAATACACTTATAATAACAGATGAATAAGAAAGGAAAAAGAATTAAACAGAAAAAAAGTACTTAATAGTCTGCATAAACATTCTCTTCTTCCATACTGTGTTTTGTATCTGGTTTGTAATGGAAAGTGCCTTGAGATGTTCAAAAGTTTCAATAAGTTGTCCTCATGTTGTTGTATGACTTGATACAGGCAGCTGTACTGATCCTAATGATGGAATTAAGATTTTGTTTCTCTAGTCATTATTGTTATCATATATATATATATATATATATATATATATATATATATATATATATATATATATATATATATATATATATATATATATATATATATATATTGGTTGCTTTTAGTCAACTCGCTGCTACCCTTAACCCAAAAAACTGCATATGCCTGTAAGCGGAGGTCATATAAATCAACAGAATATTCACACTTGAACTCCTAACAAAAAAAAGGAGAAAAAATGTAAAGTTGTTAGCCAATTTAAAACAATGATAGAAGGATGTTAACACGTGACTTTGTAGAAATGCTTATGTTTAAAAAATATAAACTAATCTTTTTTTTTCAGAATAAATTTACTATAACCTTGCATTGCTGTTGTAATAGATTGAAATAATTGTGAGGTCAAGGGAACTCACTCTTCTGTATTAGTTATATTTATAATATTGTTATCTTGAGTGATGTCCCTTGTGTACTTCCTTCCGTCCTCTCTGTGTGTTTCCATCGTGATGTAGTTAGACCCATTAAATGTGTTATATACAACCACAGGCTTCTGTCGTCAATCTATTATAACTGGCGACGAAGGATAAACATCTACTAGAAAGAGCACCTACTTACGCAAAAAAGAGGTTTGCTAGAGCTTATTAGCTAATTATTTCTAGAATTATGGCGCTGTATGGCCAAATAAAAGAATTTGATGCGAATGATGAAATCATTCAAGATTACCTAGAGAGGTTAAGCTTTTACCTAGAAGCTAACGACGTGACGATAGAAGCCAAAAAGAGAGCTGTTTTGTTAACAGTCATAGGGCCTCAACAATTTAGGCTACTAAAAGACTTATGCACACCAGCTAGTCTAACTACCAAGAGCTTTAACGAGCTGAGCAAATTACTAACAGACCACCATGCGCCTACCCCATCAAAGTTTCTATGTCGAGCTAGATTTGACAGTAGGACTCGTCAACCAAACGAGTCAATATCAGAATATGTTGCTGCTTTACGTCATTTAAGTGAATTTTGTGAATTCGGCGATACGCTGTCTGACAGACTATGTGAAAAGTTGGTGACAGGTGTAAACAGCCCTGATATTCAAAGAAAGTTGCTGCTCGAGTCAGATCTAAAATTAGAAAAAGCAATACAACTTGCAATGTCATTCCAGCAGTCATCAGATGCGGCGAAATCTCTTACGCCTTCAGGGATCCATGCAGTAAACAGCAGGTTAGTCAATAAACATCAACCCCATCAGAGCATTCCAACTTATGCTAAACAGCCTGCTCGTTCAAATCCTAGATCTAAATCTAGTAATAATTATCAAAAATGTCATCGATGCAAAGGTCCCCATGCATCTCATCGGTGCAAGTTCAAGTCTGCAACTTGTTATAAGTGCGGTAAGCAAGGTCACATTGCCAAGGCCTGCTTTGCAAAGTCTTCGTCTGTTGCTAAATCTAGCCAGTCAAGACAGTACCGCAACCAAAGGCAGCACTATGTTAACTCTCACCAAGACTACCTAACCCAACCAATGAACCACTCTACCTGTGAAAATGCTCAAACTGATTCGCAGCCGGATTTCAACCTATTCTCTGTGAAATCAATAAGTCATGCTCCCATCAATGTACCAGTTAATATCAACGGTAAGAGCATCAGCTTCCAACTTGACACTGGAGCATCACTAACAGTCATCACAAAGAAAGATTTTGACGCTGTCACAGGAGGATCAGTGTCTCTACAGCCGTGTCACAAGTGTCTAACAACATACACTGGTGACAATGTTCCGGTAATAGGAGAGTGTATGGTTCATGTAAGTTATAATGGTCAAAGTGTTAAACTTCCTCTTCTTGTGGTTGAAGGAAATGGACCGCCATTACTAGGTAGGAACTGGTTAAGTAATCTTAAGTTAAATTGGGAGAGTATTTGTTCATTGAAGAATGTAAAAGAATCTAGTCTTACTTCACTAGATAAAGTTATATCTGAAAATAAATGTGTTTTTGGTAATTCAGGTTTACTAAATGATAGAACAGTGAAGTTAAGCATTAAAGATACAAATCCAAGATACTGCAAAGCTAGAGTTCCACCTTATGCAATGAGGAATAAAATTGAAAATGAGCTAAGTAGATTGGAATCTAATGGCATTATAAAGAAGGTAGACTATTCCGATTGGGCGACACCCATTGTGCCAGTGTTAAAGAAGGATGGTTCTATAAGAATTTGTGGAGATTATAAAACTACACTGAATAAGCAAATAGAGCTAAATAGGTACCCTATACCTAACATTGAGGAAATTTCTTTGAATTTGGCAGGAGGAGACAAATTCACTGAATTAGACTTTAGTCATGCTTACACTCAACTAGAACTGCATCCAGATTCAAAAGTCTATACGACAATAAACACACATAAAGGACTCTACCAATATGAAAGACTATGTTTTGGCACATCATCTAGCCCTGGAATTTTCCAAGATGTCATGGACAGTATTTTTAAGGACATTCCAAATGTTTGTGTGTACTTTGACAATGTGTACATAACTGGTAAGAATGACACTGAACATCTTAAAACACTAGATAAAGTCTTGAAAATAGTTGCTGAAAAAGGTTTAAAGATAAACAAAGATAAATGTCAATTCATGCTGACAGAAATTAGTTTTCTTGGTTATATATTAAGCAAGCAAGGCATCAGACCTCAACCTGAGAAAACAAAAGCCATTAAAGAAGCACCCAAACCTGAAAATACCCAACAACTAAGAGCTTTTTTGGGCTTGATAAATTACTATGCAAAGTTCATAGGGAATCTGTCTGGTAAACTATCACCACTGTACAAGCTGCTACAGAAAAATGCAACTTGGCACTGGGGTAAACAACAAGAAGCTGCTTTTAATACAGCAAAAGAGGCTTTGTCTGCTGACACCTTACTAACTCACTATGACCCAGGGAAAAGACTTATATTAACATGTGATGCTTCACCAGATGGTGTAGGAGCAGTCTTGTCCCACATGGATGAGAAGGGTGACAGACCCATTGCTTTTGCCAGTAGATCTTTGAATCAGGCTGAGAAAAATTATTCTCAGTTAGATAGGGAAGGCTTAGGCATCATTTTTGGTGTTAAGAAATTTCACAAGTTTCTGTTTGGTAGGAAGTTCACCATCTTTACAGATCATAAACCATTGCTAGGTTTATTTGGAGAAAACAAAACCCTACCTGAGCATGCCTCACCAAGAATTCAAAGATGGGCTATCACACTAACTGCATACAATTATGAATTGAAATACAAACCTGGATCTGATAATAGTGCAGATAGTCTTAGTAGATTACCTTTAAAAAAACCAAAGCCTGAGCTATGTACCAGAAGATGTATTTGTTCTCTTCACTATCATGGATAACTCCAATATAAATGTGAATGATATTAAAAGAGAAACACAAAAAGATGAGTGCTTAATAAAAATATATGAGTACAGTAAGAATGGTTGGCCTGAAGAGTCTGTGAATGATGACTTAAGGCCATATAAAATAAGAAATAAAACCCTTTGTGAAGATAATATAAAAGATGGAGAAGATGCAGTCCATTATCAGTCAGAGTTGCCTAAACAAAGTATTTGTAACTTAATAAATGATTATGGTGATATGGCAATTTCAAATGCTTTCAAAGAGAATACATTAGTAAGAAGGAATGTGATCATCAAACAACTTTGCTAACATCATTAGCACTTACAGAAACTAAAAGGGTAACATCAAAAGAAGAAAAAGATTTTTGCCATTTAATACACCCACTTCAAATACTGGATCACAGTTGCAAAGTGATATGGTCCAGAATATTACTCATAAACAGTATTTTTGGTTACCAGGAAAGCACTATCAGATTACCTGAGAAAATTGATCAATCAAAGAAATCTATGTCAATTAAGGATCTGAATAATAGCATAATACTTTCAGATGCCAATTCAAAAATAGCTCCATTAAATCATGACAAACATTCATTGAAAGAGAATTTGGTGTTAATAAGAATGTGTATCTAAGAAATTATGGGAGAAAGGAAAAATGGATACCAGGTCAAATTGTTCAATGTACAGGACCTGTGTCTTATAAAGTAAAAATAACTTGTGCAGATAATAAGTGTGAATCTATCAATCCCACCAAATCTGAACAGTTCACACCAACTCAGTTTGTTCCACAACCAAGTTCTGTTGATATGAGTGAACCAAGTTGTCTGGAGTCAGAAAATGTAAATTCTGGAGTTAATGATTTAAATCCTAGACCTCCTGAGATAGAGAATCCAAATGGTCAGAATATTGAGTCACCAAATCAAAGGCCACTGAGAAGGTCAAACAGGACAATCAAAGTCCCAAATAAGTTAGACCTATGATTCTAAAGGTCAAAAGGACTTTGACATTATTGTTTTGTATTTTGATTATGTTGTAGCATATTGTGCATTGTTTGTAAGGATGTAATCTACCATAGTGTTCATGTTACAATATAATTGGTGATTTTAGGATACTATCAATTGTTCTATTGAGAGATGTGTTATTGTGTTCTAAGGGTAAAGGGATGTAATAGATTGAAATAATTGTGAGGTCAAGGGAACTCACTCTTCTGTATTAGTTATATTTATAATATTGTTATCTTGAGTGATGTCCCTTGTGTACTTCCTTCCGTCCTCTCTGTGTGTTTCCATCGTGATGTAGTTAGACCCATTAAATGTGTTATATACAACCACAGGCTTCTGTCGTCAATCTATTATAGCTGTAAGTTGAATTCAATAATATGATTAACATAATTGATAATATGCTTTTGATAGCCAGGATTACCATTTGTGAAGAGGATCACCGTCGTCCCTGAAATGCACTCTTGCGTGACGGTATAGTTATGAACAGGGCTTGATAATCACTGACATTTAGCTTCCTGGTTGAAAGGGTGTGTATTGTGTGTATGTGTAGGCGAGGTTTATTTTTGTTGTTGTTGTTGGGGGTGAGTGACTCGACACCACCAGCTTAAACTACAAATTGTCGTTTTAACCTCAATAAGTGACCTTAAATATAAGTAAATGATTAATTATATATTAGTTTATAGTATAATAATGTTGTTGTCTACGATAGTACAAGGGTAGCTAGCCATTGCAGGTGGCATCATATAAGCATGCCTAATTACTTATTCGATTTTAGGCCCTGTTAATCCGTGATGTGTTATAAAATGCTATACACAATCATTAATGAAGTCAAATACTGGCGACAATGTTTTAAGTCAGGTGTTTTGTGGACATCAACTCACCATGTGACGCCACTATATATATATATATATATATATATATATATATATAGTGTTAAAAGTATCTTTTTAAAATGATACAGCTTGAAATACCAATCCATGTTCGTTCAAGTGCATTAAAGTCCAATATTTATATTACCTTATGTGTAAGGTCACGACAAACATTTACATAAAAGTGTCTGTCTATTCGCTCCGTGTGATCTTTTTTCAGCTTAATGTATAAGGTTGAGAGCCCGGCATACAAATCTATTTTTGAAGTAACTATAAATAGCTGCATCGGAATTTTATCTTGGTAGTGCTTATTTCGATCACGGATAACCGAGGGGAATTGGCTGTCTGGGGGGGGGGGGGGGGCTTCATCTTATTGCGGCATATGCTACTAAAAAAAATTATAAAAATTATTTTTTTTTCTCTTACACAAACATGAACACAAGCATTACTAGCGCTCACCATCGCCCTTACCCTAATTCTAACGCCTAACCCAAGTACACAAACACGATGTCGTGATTGTTGTTCGCTATCCTAATATATAAATCCCCACGTTCGCACATCTCTCTCTCTCTCTCTTTCTCTGTCCGCAAAAAATTTTCGCCGGACATCACGTCAGAATCGGCAGCGATATATGGAGAACTTTTTACGGACTTTTGTTGAAAATAATATGTTAGATGTTTTAAATGTATAACCACAATTTTACTTAAAGAAGAAAAATAAAAATTAAAGGCGTATTCGAATGTAGAGAAACAGTATTATTTATGCAACCGGAAAAGCATTAATAGATGTGAAAAGAACGCATAAAACTGTGACGTCACTATTGCTTATACATTAACTAATGACGTCATCTGCCGTGTTTGAATAAAAAGAAATGAACTATTTCATTCAAATTTGATTTAGATCTACGTACACTATGAAATGTATACAATACAATTTTTCCGGCCTAAACTCATAAAATTTATTTTATTTATTTGGATTCTAGATCTATATATTCTAGATTCATCTATTCAAATAATACATTTCTATACTAAAGTATTTCAGGCCTTAATTACTTTATTGAAATCTTTGTTTATCTATAATATATAAAGCAAAGTTGTCGGGTGCCCGATAGGGCACTTCCCGGCGCCGCAGGCGCTTCAAATTTGGCAGGATCTTGCCTTGGGGCGACTGAACACGGGGGCCGGTTGACCGAAAAGTCTACGATGATGGGGTCAAAACTGACCTCGACTGACCGGCGCCTTATATGAGCTATAAATAAAAAAAAAATGTCCACGGAGGAACCTCTTCATAACTCCTGAGGTCGTAGACCGACCCTCGGGCGAATTAATTAAGCATTCAAATTCTCAATGTCTTCGAAAGCCTAAGCAAAGCTGGGCAGCATGCCTAGTAAATTAAGAACCGGCGTATTTGCTTTAGGGAGGTAACGCTTATATGAAATTATTTCATATAAGCGTTACCTCGCTAAGTTTAGATAAAGGTTTAATAAAAAATAAATCTTGACGTATAATAAAAATAATAATATAATAAAAAGTATATATTATATAAAAACATTTCGAAATGTTTAACTCTTTAAAACAAGTAGAGCATACATTTGTTTGTTTATTGTCTTTCATATTGTTATAAGAAAAAAAATAGGAATAATATTATACATAAAGCACATAAATTAAAAGTGATTAAGGTTTATATTTGCGTACTTGAATAGTCAAATTAGGATTATAGCTTTAAAAAAATTCAATAGCTTAACATAGTATTAAACCAGTCATTCAATTAGCTGCCATTCTAGTTATGTTTTTCATAGAATTATGCTGATTATTTCTAGCAATTAAATTGTGTACACTGCCAACACACAATTTTGCATTGTTAACTATTGGCATAAACATTTTCATCTTCGTGTGTTGTTGTGGACAGCGTGAGGTTCTGTTGTCCTCTTGATATTGTGTCATAATTACTGTAAGGTGTACTGAGCTCGTTATATCTCTTTAGGACTTCATACACACATGTGTACTGGGCCTGGGGATAGAAGCTGCACTTAGAAGGAAGTACATCACTATATCGTGTTCTTATGAATACAAAATTTGCTGCAGGTTTTGTTTTTGGTCTCAGGGAATCTGTACGTTAAGGGTGCAGGATGTTATAATGGTTAACAGAAAGTTTAGATCAATGATCGGTTGAAAAATAAGATAAGGATCAGAGCTAGTGTTGACGCTAGATGTAGCTATAGTCATAAATTAAATTATTCATCAGAAATTTTGACGATTTTACAAGTAAAATGGTCGTATATTAAAGTTTTATTTTACATAATTATAATAAGTAGGCCTACTGTTAATTAAAGTTTGACGCTAAAAATATATGTCAAAATTCAATATTTCAAATTTAATGAAATGTATTTACCAGAGATGGGATGACCTGTGGTCTGATACATTTGATGGCACCAACAACAAGTGGAACTGTTAAGCTTTGGTCATGGTCCATTCGGTCAAGTAGAAGACTCAACACACAGGCCAGGCCGCTGTACTCAGCTCCGTTTCTGGAATTAACATACCATATTTTAAATATTGTAGCCGTTGTTGATTATCAAACATGGTTGTTCGGAAAATGCGAACTTGTAAAAAAAATGTCCTCATGGAAAACTAAATAAATGAGTGATTTAATAAGTCATTCTACTGTATGTGCAGTAAATAAATACCTGCACATGTAGAGTACTCTCCCCTGTGCCTGTACATTGTTTGACCTTGTGTGTTTGAGAAGTTTGAGAAGATTCTTGGGATTCAGGTCTGTGCTTTTACTCGCTATGTGGGTCACGTGGGATTCTTCCGTCACCTGTAATATAGTAATGAGATCATCTAGATGTATCCAACAGTTTCTGTGACCTCGGCATATAAAGAGTAAGTGTGGTCAGCGCTAGGCCCAACCTTTTGTGATAACCTAAAAGCTACACTGGATGCATATCACTTACTCCATCAGGTAGGAAAACCATCGCTTTCTTGACGACTTTGACAGTGATCTGTTGTTCCTCCCATAATCTCTCAGACTTGACAGGTCCTCTGTGTATTTCATATGGTCCACAGTCTAAAGGTGTTGTCATGTTGGCAGGTAGGTACTGGCCGAGAGTCTGTTTACGGGATTTGTTAAAGTAAAGGCAACAAATATAATTTTGCAAGGTTAATAACATCACTTTACATGAAAATCATATAATTTTATTCCATCAGCAATTACGTACACGATCTTTGAGGGAACTCTCAGTTTGAAAGGCCACGACCAGTTTAACATTGTACTGTGCCACCAATCTCCAGAAATCTGTGACTGTGTTTGGCATTGGGAGCTGTGTTAGTATCTGGTTCTCTCGTTTGGTAAAACTCTGTTAGAAATACAACCAGAGTAAATATTTTTGGTTCTTTAAAATGCTTTTCACATAGACTAAAATAGTGAATTTGTGTTGATAAACTACATACCGAGATGAGGACAGCATTAATGTAGTCTCCTAGATGTTCTCTCTCACACGCTAGAGAAGCTCTGTATTGCTTACCTTTATATATATATATATATATATATATATATATATATATATATATATATATATATATATATATATATATATGATAAAAAGCTAGAATTATAAACTAAACATATGTATCAATATAAATAAAGGATAAATTAAAGCCCACTTGGCATAATTGCTGAACATCTGTTTCTTGTCGTGTCATTGAGACTTATTCGGTTTTGATAAATGTTTGACTCCTCTTGTTTGTTGTCCAAAAGCTCTTTGTGTTTGTTAAAGTCAGAACTCACTTTTGATACATCCTGAAACGAAGTTTAATAGAGTATATTCAGTACATTTAATGTATAATGTACAGGACTATCACGCTGAGTAAAGCAATACACGATGACATCCGTAATGAAGCATGGAGTGACATATAGATGTCTGTTCTCTCCATTCGTTTTTTTACTCGCTGTTAATCGACAATGGAGCGTTCTGGGTGTACCACTACACGACTTGAGAAAACTAGCTAAGAATAGAGTCGACCGACAATTTTTTGTCCACTGTCAATGGAAGGCAAATAACCAAATTATTAAAAAAAAATACGAACATATATAACACATTATGTATTTGTAATATGCAAATTACACCAAACGTTTTATTTAGCGCTATGATTTGTTAACGTTGAAAATAAGTCATTACGCATGAAGCTCTTGGTAAAGAAGAGACGATATTCTTGAATTCGTAACGATTTCCTAGGTTATTAAATCGTCATAATACATTTTAACTATTTAAAAAAAAATAGTTTTCCATGTATTGGGAGACATTGTTCTCACCCGGTACTCTAGTTCCAAGTTGTTGATTCCTGAGACTGAGGTCTCCTGCAGGTACTCGATCCTGGCAGTGATGTCATTAGCTGTCACGGTGGTGCCCATACAGATTATAGCAACCTGGGCAGCCCTGTGGAGGAACTCGTACTGTTCCTGTGAATAAAATAAAAAGTAAATGTCAGACATAATTTTAGTATGAGTTTTAATATGATTATGAATCTCTTTTCATCTATTCTGAATTGATGCAAACATTTTTAGAGAAATAAATCAGTGTAAGTAGAACTTAAGTCGTGAAAGTCACGTGAATGTGATCATTACCGCAGTTTGAACCATCAGAACCCTGTCTTGTCTGAGTTTGGCCACAGTTTGAAAACAATTTATCCGCCCCGTGTCTTCAGCTTCTCTCATCACATTACGTAGAGCGATGAAGGTTCCAGTACGTCCTACACCAGCACTGTTTATTAGAGAAATAATCATGTGTAGAATTATTGGATGCATACGTTTTAATAAATACGATGTAATAATTTAAAGAATAAAAATATAACCTGCAGTGGACAACAATAGGCCTTGATGTACTCCCTAACGCCACCCTCTGTTCAAAGTCCACAAGTCCCCACGGTGTTAGAGGCACACCTTTGTCTGGCCACGATGTAAAGTGAAAATGGGTGAAATGATGCGCTGGTTGGTTTTTCTGTTCAAAGAAAACATGATATTTTTTTATTTTATGATTTTAAATATATATGTTTTATTACGCAAACACGATGTATACAATTATATAAACCGCAGAGAGGATGCACAGTTTTATGTCTCTCCATCTTTAAATCCCCACCTTCTTAAGCTCCAGATTGCGGATTGTGTAGTCGGCAAATACATGCATTGCTAGAAGTTCGACATCAACATCACCAAATGTAGCTTTGCCTTCTTCTGGCCAGTATTTCACAGCTTTCACCTGTGTGCAAATTCGCTAGTTCAACGACTTAAAGTTTAGCTAGATTTTTAAAAATGTTGTTTTCTTTTTTGAATTAAAAGCAAACAAATGAAAAAAAAATCCCTTTTGAAAAAACATACATTGAATATTATGAAATAAATTGAGTAGTGATTGAAATAAATAGTAAAACAAACGCTAAGGAGTTTTGTAAGAATAAACAATTTAACTTAATGAACAACAATAATTGTGTTGAATTTGAAAAAGCACTTACTGTTCCATCCTCAATCAGGTTTGTCAACATCACAACTTTATCAACTTTTTGTTCCCACAACATTCGAACGAAGTCGTTGATGATCACATCATTTGGGCCTATTCATATTTATCGAGTTACATCTTAAGATTACTAAGATGGTTTTAAGTAGTAGTAAAAAATACAATGTAGTGATGTTAAAAATTGGCAGCTTAAAAATTAGCTAATTGAAATATAAAAAAAAAACGATGGAGTAATATTTTAAAAAGTAGATACTTGTTTTAAAAATTATCGCATCATTATCAATTGTTATATTTTGCCTGCAAGGGTTTGAATGCTTACCCTGTGATGCTATAAATTTCTCCTCATTGTTATATCCCTTTAAAAAAAAGTTAAATGGATTTGTAAAACACTGGTGTACATTAAATTTGTAACTATATTTATCAATTCGTTTAGAAATTTTCAGACAACGTTTCTATATCGAACACCGATAATCATGTGATACTCGTCAGACATCAGTTGAGTAGCTAGACGGTGATTAATCATTGCAATGGTTTAGTTGTATTTTTTGTTAATTTGGGGATTTTTTATACTTCATATTTTTAAATTAATTCCTTATTGCTTATATTGACATCGATGAGCGCTAGATAGTTTAATCATGACTTCCTGGTGTATAGGAAAAAATGTTTAAAACCACTGGTTAACGATAAAGTAATTCAGCTTAGCTTATAACAGAACCGAGAAAAAACTACACTATCACAAATGAAACTATCCTTAGCTGCATATTTTACTTACCTCTATGTAGGAAGCATTTATATAGTCGCCCTCATTTTTAAGTGTGTTTATTTCAAGATGGACGCGAGAGTGGTCGTCTAAAACAAAATAAAAATATGTAAGTGATAATACATCATTACCTATAGTAACCTACAGACAGTAACCAACAAATATCATACATGCGCATATGTTTTTGTATCTATTCTTGTGTTTATTTTCTTCACTGAGGCCGGCAAGCATGGTCACATTTTCTGGCACTGGAAGTTTCTGGAAGCATGATTTAAACAGGAGTATTTAAAATGTAAATATGTATTTGCATACCATTAACACATGTAAAGTATATTCCTCTCTTAGAAGTAATAAGTGCTAACATAGATTTTGAACTATACACAACGAGTGTGACACGTTTAAACGATTTTATGTAGTCGTTAAACTGAATGTATCAACATGAAAACACCCACCCTATATTCATCAAGAAAGAACTCTCTACTGTGTGTCAGCATATACTCGTTGAGTTGAGACACCGGAATATCTCGGCTGTCTAAATCGACACTATCATTGCAGTAGGCGGCGATGACACCCACCGGTTTAGTGGTAACTAAGGAAAGATACAATGGTATAACAATTAGCCCACAGTGGTCCTTAAAATATGTTATAAAAATGTGCAAGTCGCTTACATCTCTTAAGTGTTTTATCACTTTTATCTATCAAAATTGCAAGTTTTATTACCTTGGTCAAAAGTTTTCAATTTATTTGCGTCGGATGTATCAGCGTCAGTATTGACGTCATCTGGTAAGGTTGGGTCAGCAGTTTCAGCATTTTTAGACTGCCTTAGCCTTGAAATAGATTGTAGTCATTTAACCAATTGTTATATCAGTTAACACAGACAAACACATAGAAAGATTCATAGACATAAAACAACATACGACAGATAACATTTGACTTTACAACAGAAGTTTCTCTATTTAAAAAAAAAACATAAAACACTATTGTAAAAACAACACACATAACCGAATTACAGTGTGTTTCAAATATACAAACGCCAGAAAAATCTTATTTTTTCAGCAAATATCTGTTTTACATTACAAGTTTTAATTTGTTCAGTTTACCTCCAAAATATGATTCCTCCTACTACAAGTAGGGCTATGATAATTACAACAACGATAGGAACTACTATAGCCATTAACGGTGGATTACTGTCAACTGAGGGCTCTATACCACCTGAAAAATAGAAGTAAATATCTAAAGTCTTACACAAATCAACATGAATCAATGATCATGTAGTATGGTGATGTTCTATGGTTGCTTACATTTATTCTGCAACTTCTAATTTAACTTCACCTTTTTATGTATTTTAAACACAAAAGTACATACTCAAAAATAACGAGCACTCTCTATCCGTCTGTGTATACCCTTTTCTACACCCCATGAGACACAGACCGTCTGTCTTATTGCACCACAATTCTGTTTCATTGACAATACACCATTTACTGCATGTAGACATGCAGTTCTTTCCGTAATATCCCGACGGGCATGCTGAAATGTAGTAGATCATTATAAACGTGGGGTTATAGAAAACATAGCACACGCGAGTCATGTGATACACAAAAAGCTTACACGTGTTACACAAGTCTCCCATATACCCAGGCTGACAACCATCCACACACGTCCCATTGTAGCCGAGACAATCGCCGGCTCCAGCACAGTTTTCTGAACATTTGTCTCGGCAGTCTATCCCGTAAGTCTGGTTTCTACATGCTGAAAATTCCAAACCAAGAAAAAAAAGACAAATTCATGCTATTGATTTATTAATAGTCTGTATCTAAAATCGTATGCTACAAAGAAGATAGAATTACTTTAATTAGTTAAATTAGCCATCGAATTGTTTAGACGTATCATATATGTAAAGTTTGGAAATTTCAAAATTACTACATGTGTTGCTAAGCTGAAATAACTTTGTAGTTTTTAGCTATCATTTAAACACGTAACATTTCTGGCTTTTTACACTAAGATATGTCTAGATTATACACTTCTATAGAAAGATAGTAAAGATAAGTAAATATTTATTTATAGTGAATTAGAATGACGCAAAGCAGTCAATTTACTTTGTAAAATTATCGCTTTAAAATGTCTATATTTTAAGCTTATGCTTATTATATAACATTTTGATTTTATTATAACACTATGAAATGTTATAATTTTATAACATTATGACTATTTTATAACATTATGTCTATTTCTCTATATTTTTTCTATGTTACAACCTTATGTCTATGATATAAAATTACTAAGTGTAATAATTTAAAACCGCCGTAAAGATTAATTTAATCGTAGAAGTATCTAATGCAATGTAGCCAAATATTGATTTAAAAAATCATGTTCACTAAATAATTTATAATTTCATGCAGTGCTTAAATCTTACGAGTGCATCTCTCTCCATATCTGCCAGGATCACATTTGTCACAAGTTCCATTCACATTGTCACATATACCACCAGAGCAGTAGTCACATACATCCTGACATTTTGGTCCGTAATGCGTTTTGTCGCAAACTGTTTCGAAAGAAAACAAAGTTACTTTTAAGTACAATACATTTTACCGTGAAATCAATGTCTGTCTTTGAAAAATATAAAATTTGTCATGTGTTCTAATATTGAAAATAATGTTTGTGTGTACCTCGATCGCAAAATTCCCCAGTGATTCCACTGTAACAACTCAGGCAGTGACCGCTTGTTTTGTTACACTTGTAGTCTGTGCAGTTTACTGAGCAGCTGTTCAAACATCTTGGTCCAAAGTGAAAGTCGTCACACGCTGTTTTAACAAGACAAATGTGTGCTGTTTTGGCGACACCGTTATATGCGCATGTATGTACTTAGAGTTCGCATGTACATGTAATTTCTAAATAACAGTGTTGTTATGTTATAAGGCATAAAAGAAATACTTTGAATATACATTTTTGAAAAGTAAGCAGACAAATTAACCCATATTATCCCAAGGTCTCAAATTTTTATAATTTCTTTATATGGTTTAGCTTTTGAGCACTGAATGAAGGAATGACTATGGATTTTTTTTTTAAATCATTACTTTTTTAAATATCGATTTTTTAAAAAACGTCCCATAAATGGGACGCTAGCAACGAACGGCCCCATGTACATTTATTGAAAAATAAAATAATTTTTCACGAAATATGGCTAATCACGCGAAAATTTAGCTGTGTACTGATTTTGTATTGTTAGACCAATGATTACATTGTTTAGGACAGCTAAAAATACCGATAATGATCAATTGGGTTAGCCATACCATGGTCTAAAATGCAGAAATTATGTTCAAAAGTCTAGTTTCCTTTCAATCTAGCATCCATCAAAGTGAACAACACTTGGAAATAAGTAAAGCTGTGACTAGTACATCTAATTATACACACATGATCACAAATATTTTTATTATTTATCCAAACTGTAACATAATTAAATATAAATAATTGATTTTTTTGGGGGGCGTACTTGAAATTTTCAGGGGTGGGGACTTAAATTTCAGGGGAAGGGTGGACATTGGTAAAAGTATGTTTTGTATATAAATTCCATTTTGTTCTGGGGGCAGAGCCCCCCCCCCCCTCCTCCGAAATGATGCCTGAAAGAAACTCTGCCCTAAGTGAATTTGCAAAAGATGATCCGGTCCAGTCCCAGATGTCATCCAGCCATCTTCTCTTTTGTTACCCTCGCTATTCCCCCCCCTCCTCACAGGCGTACATTAGGACATCAGACATCTTATTTCTAGGGCACGGATCCGTCTCTGGGGGCTTGTATTGAGTGTTCATGGCTCGCATCCATGTATGCACCTCACTATGCGAACAGCCCCCAAAGTAACACCAAGAATCTCCTTAAAAAGTTAACAAAGTAAAGCTGGTATCGGTAACCTTTGGAGGGGGATATTATTGGGGCATGACAACTGTACACAGCTAATTCACATTTCTGCTATATGTAGCTTAAGCTCTCTTATATGAAGAGAGTTAACCAACCCCCATGACTGAATCATTTCACCTAAATCGTGGCCATTGTTATTATTCTGGTTTGTTATAATTTTAATATCACGCGCTAGTAAATTTACAGCAATACTAACTTAGTTTGTATCCAATGGTATTAAATACTTCAGTAAGTGTAATTCTGAAAACTTAAAAATAAAATGTAAGTTTTTCAATATTTGCAATTGTTTAATACAATAATATATAAGAAAATATAGCTCAAGGTCATAATTAAATATCTATAAATACTATTTAACACCCCAAAGTCAACAGTTAACAAAGTCAACAATTGTTTCACCATAAATAACCATTTAACATAAATATTTGCATCTGTGTTTTTCGCTAGTGTCCAATAAATGTGACGTTTGTGTAACAATCTGCATAAATATAGGTCAAGGTGATAATTAAATATCTATAAATACTACTTAACACCCCAAAGTCAGCAGTTAACAAAGTCAACAATTGTTTCACCATAAAAAACCATTTAACATAAACATTTGCATCTGTGTTTCTCGCTAGTGTCCAATAAATGTGACGTTTGTGTAACAATCTACATGGGGCCGTTCGTTGCTAGCGTCCCACTTATGGGACGCTTGTTGTACCCTTGATATAACGAAGTAATAAAAAAAAATTATTCTTAAATTTTTATTAGATAGAAATATGGTACAGCTACAAGTTTCAAATGTATTTTGCACTTAAAATGTTAATATTTTAGAAGATATGCATTTTCCTTTGCGCATGTTTTCTTTTTTCCGCCATTTTGACAAGTCTTGCAAATCCGGCACTATAACATTTTTCTAAATTAATTTTTTCACAAAACACACACAAATTCAATAGTCTAGCCATTTTCAAATACAATGAAACATAATTTGTGTTTTAACTAGTTTTTAATAAATTTTAGCAATTTTTTTTACAAGCGTCCCATAAGTGGGACGCTAGCAGAATATGGGTTAAATATATTTGAGTAAAAAAATGCTTACTTTCATTACAAAATGCTCCTTTATTTCCTGAAGGACACTCTTTACATGAGCCGATAAAACTATCACAAAGTTGTCCTACACAGTTAGTACTGCACTTGTTTGTACAGTTGGCTCCATAGAATGTATCGCTGCATGCTGTATAGATAAATAATAAAAAAATAAAACATAAAACATACTTAATTGAATTTATATAGAGACCTAAATATAGATATGTATATATATATATATATATATATATATATATATATATATATATATATATATATATATATATATATATATATGTATGCATATATGTCTGCAAGTGTCTATGTGTGTAATAATAGCAATGTAAACAGAAAGTGTTATTTCAACGCCAAGGGTGGACAAAGGTACAGAATATAGTCCAAGTTAAGACAGAACAGACAGACCCGACGGGTTCCGAACCTACCACTCCTCACGGCACCGAATCGCTTCGCCTTCCATGCATCAAGTCAGACGTGCAACCGATTCTGCCAATCAGAATCACAACGCCTGCTTCCACCCCTCACCATGTTTACACTATACCCATTTAAGGAAGCTACTATTTGTCTGTATCGTCGTCCCTATACTTGTGTCGCCTGTGTGGTCGAATAATGGTCCTTGTTGTGTTTGAAGCTAACGGTCAGTCCCATTCGCGGTTCAAAGGTCACGCCAGCCCGCGTCTTTCGTGCATAGGTTGTGATTGTGCTCTGCCATGAAAGCTTTATTTTTGTAGAGCTGATTGGCAGAATCGGTTACACGTCTGACTTGATGCATGGAAGGCGAGGCGATTCGGTGCCGTGAGGAGTGGTAGGTTCGGAACCCGTCTGGTCTGTCTGTTCTGTCTTAACTTGGACTATATTCTGTACCTTTGTCTACCCTTGGCGTTGAAATAACACTTTCTGTTTACATTGCTATTTCAGTCACAACGCCTGCTTCCACCCCTCACCATGTTTACACTATACCCATTTAAGGAAGCTACTATTTGTCTGTATCGTCGTCCCTATACCTGTGTCGCCTGTGTGGTCGAATAATGGTCCTTTGTGTGTTTGAGGCTAACGGTAAGTCCCATTCGCGGTTCAAAGGTCACGCCAGCCCGCGTCTTTCGTGCATAGGCTGTGATTGTGCTCTGCCATGAAAGCTTTATTTTTGTAGAGTTGATTGGCAGAATCGGTTACACGTCTGACTTGATGCATGGAAGGCGAGGCGATTCGGTGCCGTGAGGAGTGGTAGGTTCGGAACCCGTCGGGTCTGTCTGTTCTGTCTTAACTTGGACTATATTCTGTACCTTTGTCTACCCTTGGCGTTGAAATAACACTTTCTGTTTACATTGCTATTTCAGTCACAACGCCTGCTTCCACCCCTCACCATGTGTGTAATAATGTAAACCAGTTTTTAATTATATTGAAAAAATCTAATAAGCAGTCTAAAATTAATTAAGTTCTATATATTACGTATACAACCGTGTTTATATAGCTTTAACGCGACACAGATACTGCGCTTGAGTTGAATGGCTATAGTCTCATACGGTTTAATTGGAGATGTATCTTAAAGGTTCTAATTAAAACATTATATCCTAAGATAAACTTACGGAACTGACAGTGATTGCCGAACCATCCCATGTCACAAGTCACACCGTTTATACAATCACCACTTGTGTTGCAGTAGTTGTTAGCACAGTGGCACTGGTACATGCAATTAGAACCAAACCATCCAGCATCGCATTCTAGATTAGAAACAAGCCGACGCTTTTAAACACATTGTCTCTTCTTTTTCATATACAATGTAGGTTATACATGTTATGATATGATAATCTATGTATTATTTAAATTTTAAATACATGTTTTTTTATATTTTATTTTTTATTTTAGTTTATTGTTTTTGTTTTTTCCGCGTTTGTATGTTAGGAGAATTGTATTAAGCCTCATAAAAGAAACCTGTACCTTTAGAACAGCCCTCTCCATGATAGCCTTCAGCACAACCTGAAGCACATCCACCTGTTGCCACAAAACATGTCTCTTGCCCATTATAGCAGTTACACGTGTTGTTACATTCTAATCCGTAGGTTTTACCAACACACTGGTTGTCTGGAAAAATATGACTAGCATTAATAAATTGTATTGAAAATAGAACTAATTGAAATAGAAATAGCTTGCCTTTTGCCCTTTGCAACGATCTCCAAAGTAAGAAAATCAGAGAAAAATTGTTAAGACAACATTTAATTCTAATCATCGTTGACATATTTTTTTCTCACTTATCTGTGTTGTAATTTGATGCAGTAGTTACGAAAGAGCCTGGCACTAGAAAATAAAATAGCACATATTAGCGCACTAAATCAAACATTATTTTTTAATAATTATAAAGATTCGAGCGCCCTGTTATAGATGATGAACCATATATATATATATATATATATATATATATATATATATATATATATATATATATATATATATATATATATCGATGGTCTCGGTCGCAAACCGCGTTACTCCGAAAATGTAAATTTTACAGGAGAGACAAAAAACAGATTTTATCATTGTTGATCGCTCTAAAACAAATTGTTTTTAATAATAGGTGCGAAGAAACTCTCTACCGACTATACTGTAGCGTTTTAAAATGAGTTTTGTTAATATTTACAAAATTATAGCAGGTTTTAAAAGATAGACGGTTTGCTCGGTTTAAAATTCTCGGTGCAAACCGTCTATCTGTGCGCGCGCAGACTTAGCTGTTTTGAACCGAGAATGTCGGTCTCAGCCGCGTTCGTTCGTTTTGTCAAATGAAAGTGATTTAGTTATGTTTATGTTTTTTTAGTTATAATTAACACTTCATAATATTTAGATTATAGTTTTGGGCTCGTATTTTAATTATTTGAGTTTTTTCTACTTTATGGGGTCAGTTTAATTTAGTAGAGATGTTTTAGTATGGCTTTATCGCTTTCGACTGTTTATTCATTATGGCTGTATTTAGCACTAAACTTGTTAACTGTTGAAGGTTATGCTCTATGTATTACATCTTTCTACTCTCACAGTTTATTTTACTAAATCTGGTGGGTGGTGGGTTTATTGAATGTTAATAGTAAAAATACAAAGCTTATTGTCAGATATATTAAGAATGAGACATAACACATTAATCACATTAATTATGACTTAATGTTTACTTATTTTACAAAATGTAACAAAAAAAATGTGTTTATTTTTAAAATTTATTCTTTGAATAAACGTCACATGAAGAAATATTAAAATGGCAACATATTTTTAAAATCTGGCAAATCAGCACAAAATTTGAATTGATGACTTGCTTTTAGGTGCTCATATATGACATCATTTATCTTTTTTTCTGCTTTTGTTCATCTTGTCAGGGGCTGCATATGAGATCATAATCTTACGACCCTAGCTTAGCAATTGCCAACTATCTGCTAATTCAATTTGAAGTAGATAGTAGCATCATGGTTGTACTGTAATGCATGAATATTTGTCGCATTGAATTCTTGATAGGTCTGACTGGTCTTTTGAGAGCGGCTGGTCTCTTGTATGGTAAGAAAGGTCTTTTTGAGAGAGGCTGGTGTCTATTGTCTGTTATGTGAGGCTGGTCTATTGTATGTTACGACTGGTCTGTTGAGAAGGGCTGGTGTCTTGTATGGTCAGAATGGTGTGTTGAGAGAGGCTTGTCTATTGTAGGATAGGACTGATCTTTTGAGAGAGGCTGGTTTCTTGTATGGTAAGAATGGTCTGTTGAGAGAGGCTGGTCTGTTGAGAGAGGCTGGTGTCTTGGAGGGTAAGATTGGTCAGTTGAGAGAGATTGGTCTTTGTATATTACGACTGGTCTGCTGAGAGAGACTGGTCTCTTGTATGGTAAGAATGGTCTGTTGAGTTACTTGTGTCTTAAAGGAGTAAACTAGTTTGTTGAGATATTCTGCTGTCCTGTATGGTAAGATTGGTCATTTAAGAGAGTTTGGTCTTTTGAATGTTACGACGGGTCTGTTGTGAAAGGCTGGTCTGTTGAGAGATGCTGATGTCTTGTATGGTAAGACTGGTCTGTTCAGAGAGGCTGATCTGTTTAGAGAGGCTGGTATGTTGTGAGAGGCTGGTCTGTTGAGAGAGGCTGATCTGTTGAGAAAGGCTGATATATTGGAGTAGCTGGTGCGTCAAGAGAGGCTGTTCTGTTGAGAGAGGCTGGTCTGTTGAGAGAGGCTGGTCTGTTGAGAGAGGCTGTTCTGTTGAGAGAATCTGGTCTGTTGAGAGAGGCTGGTCTGTTGAGAGAATCTGGTCTGTTGAGAGAGGCTGGTCTGTTGTGAGAGGCTGGTCTGTTGAGAGAGGCTGGTCTGTTGAGAGAATCTGGACTGTTGACAGAGGCTGGTCTGTTGAGAGAGGCTGGTATGTTGAGAGAGGCTGGTGTGTTGAGAGAATCTTGTCTGTTGAGAGAGGCTGGTCTGTTGAGAGAGGCTGGTCTGTTGAGAGAATCTGGTCTGTTGAGAGAGGCTGGTCTGTTGAGAGAGGCTGGTATGTCTAAGATAGTCTTGTATGTTGAGAGGTTGGTATATTGAGATATGCTGATCTGTCTAGAGAGGCTGGTCTGTTATGTGGTAAGACTGGTCTGTTGAGAGATAGGTGTGTTGAGATAGGCTTGTCTGTTGAAAAATTAATCATAAAAGCATTTACCAACGAAAACTAACCATGTCGTTGAACATGTACGCCAAATATGTTGTAACCTACCATATAAAAATTTCTTAACACGTAGCTAAACCCTCAATCTAAAACTAGTAATTAATTCACAATAATTAAATTTACTGCACAATCTTGTGGAAATATAATTCGAATAATATTGTTTTGATTGATATTTAGATTCTAGAATGAATATCTAGTTTCAGAGCATTGTATTAGCCTAAATAATTGTAAACAAATCAGTTTGGTTATTGAAAATATGGAAAAAGGCTATATTAAACAAATACTATTTTTTGTTTATTATTCTTTAAAATGATAAAATGTAATAGAGTAGCTGAACATAATTAATCAAATATCTTTACCCTTTAAGTACTGTGATTGCTGTGCTGTAAAATTGTGTGATTGCGGCGTGCTACTGCGTTCCCGTTCAAAAGTGTACTGACAAATATTGCGATGTTCGTTTTGCGCCGAGAATTTTAGCGATTGAAATAATAGGCGTTTTGTTCAAGTTATTACATATCGATAATAATTCTACAGATTTCTCTAATATTTTCATGCATTATGGGGAATATTACTTGTTTTTGGTTCATGTAAAAAAATGAAAATCGAATTTTTTAGTTAGAGCATCGATATATATATATATATATATATATATATATATAAATATATATATATTTCAATATATATATATATATTTCAATATATATTTCAATATATATTTCAATATATATATATATATATATATATATATATATATATATATATATATATATTTCAATATATATTTCAATATATATATATATATATGTATGTATATATATATTATATATATATATATATATATATATATATATATATATATATATATATATATATATATATATATATATATATATATATAATTATATACATATTAACATTTGTAAATATATTTTGTGCTCATTAAAGTGAATAAAAATGTATAATTTGATATCAGCACTTACCACCATAAATCTCTACCTCACACAGAGTTAGAAAGTTCGACACACTAATCTGTGTGTATGACGGTTCAATCTCATTTGTGCTTGACAAGTCGTACATGTTCTTGTACTTGTCAGGTGTATCGTTGTGACTAAACAATGTTTCATTGTTTCTCCCGATTGTAATCAGCTTAAAACCAGCAAGTCTATCCTGATTATTTTCTGCAAAATTAATATAAAATCCGAAATGCATTTTTAAAATTTTAAATAATTATATTCAATTCCAATTTTGGTTGTGTTCAAATTAGACCGTTAGTAAGCAATTTGTTTGTATCACTGTATCGCTAACATTATCTAATATTTTAAAATAAATTCTACTAATTTCCTCCATTTATAGACTTTGAAATATTTACAAAATAAACGTACATTTTAAGTTTGTCAAGCTATTTTATATAGGTAAATATGCATGTTTCTTTGCTGATAAACATTGTTTTGGTTTTACCTCTGTTGTAAAGAACGTATCTGTTGATGATAAGTGGAGTAGTAAAGAAAACTTTCCAATAAGCGGGACTCTCGTTTTGTGTATGTGTACACGAATTTTGAGTGAACAAGCCACTCGTACCATCGACAGCTTTAGATGAATCGAATACAACTCCATTTTCGGTATAATTACTTGATTGCCATGTTGGTTGCATCAAAGCTACATTTCGGCCTAACAGAAAGTGAGACGTTATTACAAGTGCAAAACAACACTTGAAGTTTTGATGAAAGTTGTAGCATCATCACGTTAAAGCTTCATTGAACTTAAGCAGCGTGTAAAATAAAATATGCTACAATAGTAACTTTATGATTTAAATTAACCATTTAATACGAAATGTAAGTTTGTATAGGTAAAAAGGTTTACAGATGATTATACGAATCCATTGCATTTGAATATTATAAATTCTTACCCCCACTGATGTAAATAGAGCAAACATATTTGGTCGAATTAAACTGGAATGTGACTTGTGTAGCTCTAAAATTGTCTTTGCACAAAACGTCTGTTACTGTATCACTAACTTTAAACTTAGTCAAATTGGAACATGGTATATTGGCTTGATCGCTGTCTTGAAGCTGTAGATTCAAATCACCAAGGCACTCTAATGTAGATAACAACAAAAGTACAGTCAATTTATTAAACAATGCTAGTAATACATTTAGCAAAATAAATAAAAGCAAAGTCGTAAAACACTGCAATTTCAAGCATGGATGAAAGGGGCAATTCGAAAAAATGATATTTTGTTATTTTTAAAAATTGAAAATCAAACATCGGAAATTATAAAATAACAATGTACTTAATTTTAATATACGCCTACACATGCTAACGGCTATGGTGCTATAGAAATCTTCTGATATTTTACATTAATATTTAAAAATTGTTAACAGTATTTGCATTATTGCAGCTTTTTAAATACATTTATATTGAAGACTTGCCTGTTTCTGCTAAAACAATCCTAAACCAAGTCAGTTGGTACGTATTATTCCATTTAAATTCAACTTTCTGAACACTCGAATACGTTGTGTCATTAGCATCGACTATTTTTGTATCACTTGGTATGATAGTTGATGCATTTTGAGCTAGATCCCCTGACAGTAAGCACATTTGAATACGTTAAAATACAAGTATTTAAAGGAAAGCGGTTGATATAACTTCTAAGTAAGTTTTTTTACCTTAGTAATGTTTAGCAGCAGAGATTTACGTTAAGATGTAAACTAGCGGTAAATTCCATGTTTGCTAATTATTTAAACAATCACACGTTCATTACACACGTTTAAAAAGAGAAACATCACTTGATTCAGATGGATGAGAGACAGAAAACACATAAACATCGACTGACGAAAAAGCACCCATATTTATATTATCGTCGTATACCTTGCTTCATGTTATGCAGCCGGCACACTTGAAAGAGAGAGAGAGAGAGAGAGAGAGAGAGAGAGAGAGAGAGAGAGAGAGAGAGAGAGAGAGAGAGAGAGAGAGAGAGAGAGAGAGAGAGAGAGAGAAATGGAAAGAAAGAAAGCACACACACACCCATTCACTCACAAACACATACAAAAAATACACGCTAGTACTTACAATACTGACATAGGGGACCAAACCAACCCGCCAGACAGTTTGTGCCAGCTTGACACCGTGCACTGTCACTACAGTCCTTGCAATGGCATTTGAACTGACAGTTGGAGCCAAACCATCCAGTGTGACATGCTGCAATGAATCCTTAATATTATTTTCATTGATTTCTTAAAACTTTTATGTTTAGGAAATCATGAAAGCTTTAAGTACTAAATACTGTCGATTAAATAAGTAAACTGTAGTTTTAAAAACAGAATTATGTTGTATTAAACATGATAATCATTACCTGAGCAGAATACTATTTGAAGCAAACTGATCCATACAAGATACTTGCTACATGCCATTGATTATATCCTAGATAAAAGCAAATTACATATAATATGTAATGGTAGTCTGTAAATTTTAAATCAGCAACAATAACTCTCCTAATTTACGAAGGATATAATCGTTGACTTTGACTTTTATATTTTAATCAACAAATCATCATAACAGTTCACAAATCAACCTTTTAGTTTATTTATAAATGTTCTCGTTTTTAATATCCCGAATAAGCACTAATATAACTCTCAATACATTGCGATAGTAACCTTTCTTGTGAACACACGCTAGTAGCTACTTTAAATAGCTTGAATATGACTACTATTTGAAAACAGAATTTTATTACCATCTCGCTGTAAAAACAAACCAAACACATTTCTTACAAAACGGACACGCCGACCTGCCTGGAATTACAAGCAATATGTTGCACACCCTTTACTGGATTATTATTTTTAGCCTGAAAAAGCTTTTTTTTAAATAAATTTTTGGTGGTATTTTAAGTATTCTTGAAAATATATTTAAAACATAAGTATAACTAGACATTATTTTGTATCTAATTGTATAACGTTACTAAGCTAAGTTCGCACTATAGTTGTTAAAGAGGGGCAAGTGACGCGTGAAATGAGCTGTTTCTTGCAGAGGCGTAGCCAGAGTTTCTTCCAGGCATCTCTTCGGAGGGGGCGAAGCCCCCCCGAAAATTTTTTACCGCCCCCCGAACGAAATGAAATTTATAGAATTTATATAGAAAATATATACTTTTAACAGTGTCCGCCCCCCGAAGAAAGTTTACCGCCCCCCCCCCCCCCCCGAAGATTTCAAGTGCCCCCCCGGAGAAAAAAGTCTGGAAGAAACACTGGGCGTATCGCGGGGGTGGGGGGAGGGGGGACATATATCCCCGGGCGCCGACTTTAGGGGGGGGGGGGCGCCAAAATGGGTAGGAAACACAAATTGAAAGTTTGAGAGGGGGTGTAAATCAAAAGTTCGAGGGGGGATGCAAATCGAAAGTTTGTCCCCTGGCGTCGGGAAGGGTCGCTACGCCTCACAGTTAATTTTAATTATATCAGACTTGCGATGTCAACAATCTCCGAAATAAGCCAACCAGAGCTCCATTAAGCCACCGATTGCTGATAACCATGTCTTTTATTAGCGACACAGTCAGCCATTTGGAGTAACCTGCTGTTCTTGAGAAGGTAATCCTTAATTAACTTGGCACTGAACCTTCAATACAGCTCCTGCTGTCACGATGCCCTTTTGCTTAATTGACGAGGTTTTACGTTGATGATTAAACACAAGTTGAACGGTGCATATCACATGAAGACAAAGAATATAGGTCTGAAAGTTCAAGCCTTTTAAGTAACAATTGAACCTAGAATGGTAAACCTGGGATCCCAAAGCTATAAAATAATATTTAATTCATATTTTACATTTTACTTAAAGTGAAATATTAATTGTTACTAGACTACCCGTTATCTAGTTAGATAACTGTGGGTTTTGGGGGTCATCCATAAATGACATCACATCTGTCACCACTTTATCATCCCAAAACAACCAGACCCCACATTCAAAAAGAGGTTTTTAATATTTAAAAAACTCTACTAAACTCTACTTCACCTGCCCAGTGTCCCGCCAAGTCTCAGACATGTTTGAATTTAAAAAAAAAACGATTCCGGCCGAGCATGGCTCTGACGACACTATCCCTTCATATGCTGAGAATATAGAAACAGTTGAACTCTATTTCACCTATCCTGTGCCCCGCGAGGTCCTGATAGTCAACCTAATCATTCACTTACAGGCCTTAAAACATTAATAAAAAACATTGATATAAATTGTAAGTAAATTCTAGTACTATTACTTAATTCAGTGTTCTAAACTTTTGTAATTAATGTGGTTAATCTATCTATGAATATATCAATAAATTAATTAACGGCTTTAAATTATTTCGTAATTAACAGTGTGTTAAGAAGGAACAATATTTACCACACAAAAGCCTATTTTACAGCTCTACACATAATGCAGATTCTCCCCAATAACAAATTAGAAAAACAAATAAACAAAAAAATTGAGTTATCAAACGTCACTATTCAGTCAAAGTTAAGCCATTGTTCTAAAACTTTAATTTTAAAGTGGTTAATCTACCTATGAATAAATCAATAAATTAATTAACGTCTTTAAATAAATGTGTGATTAACAGTCTGTCTGCAATAAAAAATTATTCTCTACCTACATACTATTTTACAGCTCTCCACATAAAGTAGAACCATTTACAATAGTCAATCAGACAAATAAATATTCATGTAAACAAACGTGAGTTTTAGTAGTATACTAGAATACCCGTCATCCGTTGGATAACTGTGGGTTTCGGGGGTCATCCATCAAAAAACATCACGTCTGTCACTCAGAGGCATAGCGAGCCTTCCCGGCGCCCGGGGACAAACTTTTCGATTTTAACCCCCCCCCCCAAGATTTCGATTTTCAACCCCCCCCCCCCCTCCCTCAAACTTTTGATGTGCACCCCCCACCCACTCAAACTTTCGATTTGAACCCACCTCAACCTTTCAATTTATTTTTCCAAACCATTTTGGCGCCCCAACATATGTCCCCCCCGCCCACCCCTCCACCTCCCCCCGCCTCCCCTCCCGCCCCCCCTCCTCGCAGTGTCACTTATCGTCACAAAAAACAGACCCCACATTCAAAAATATGTTTCTTATCTTTTAAAAACACCGAAAACACCGATTTCGGACTATCCCTTCCTATACTGACGTCACATGTGACCTACTCAACTCTACTTCACCTGCCCAGTGTCCCGCCAAGTCTCAGACAACATGTTTTTATCGTTTAAAAAACGATTCCAGCCGAGCATGTCTCTGACCACACTATCCTTTCATATGCTTAGGACAAAAAAACAGATGAACTCTACTTCACCTGCCCTGTATCCTGCCAAGTTCAGATAGGCAACTTTATCATTCACATCTAAAAAAAAAAAATTGAAAAAAAATATCATTGACATATTGGTCTAGAACCTGTACCACCCGCATGAGAGCGGACTACGCTATCAACTTAACTATTTACTCGTGACGTCACACATGAATTTTTATACTATACTTTTGAGTCTCCGCGCATAGATCTAGATCTAAGTCTAGTAGTAGAATCTAGTAACTTTCAAATTAAATTTTATCTTAAATTAGCCAAACAAAGATTTATATAAAATAATTAAGGCCTGAAATAGATTCTAGATGTATTAAGGCCTGAAATAGATTCTAGATGTAGAATTTACATTAAGTCTAGATCTAGAATTTACATAGAGTCTAGTGACCTAGATCTAGGCTAGATCTAGATCTAGGCTAGATTCATAACTTTCCTTCGACAGCTGATCTTTAGATCTAGAGAAATTTATTGTAAAACTAAATGAAAAAAGACAGTTGAAAATTGATATAAGTGTTGGAACGTAATAAATACAGCAAACGGACGTATTGTTAAAGTTATGACCGACAGAAAATTAGATTTAGAACGCGTTAAACTTTTGAATGGGAACACAATTTTCTTCGATAGACGCCGCCATTTTATTGTACTAAAGAGTAAACAAAAAACTGTGACGTCACGGTCCCGCCGAGTGTAGTGGTCGTTCTAAACTTTTAAAAAAAAATGGGTTACTCTGCGTATGAATAAATCAATAAATTAATTAACGTCTTTAAATAAATGTGTGATTAACAGTCTGTCTTAAAACAAAAATTTTTCTCTACCTACATACTATTTTACAGCTTTCCACGATGAGTGCAACCATGCGAGATAGTCAATCAGGCAAACAAACAAACAAACAAATAAATATTCAAACATGTAAACAAACTTGACTTTTTGTAGTATTAAGATAGATAGATAGATAGATAGATAACAGAAGTTATATGCAGAAAATGTTACACAGGCAGAAAAGTAATAATAACCAAACACCTAACATCTATAGCTTTAGAAACCTTTACTAAATTAAAAGTAAATGAGCTTTAAAATAACTGTTCATTAAACACGAAGCGTAATTTGTAAATAAAATACAACACTTTAAACCTCAAACTGTAATCTTAAAGCACAAATCTTTCAATTTTGAAAAGTGGTATACTTGCGGTTTAAGTGTTATATCTAAATTAGCTTTAATCAATGAAAGTATTAGAATGTACTTCCTGCTTAGCTGGTTCTGTCTTTAAACATGTCAAATCATGTACTGCATTATTTATGCAAAAACATATGAATATTATAGTTAGACGTTTTAAACTGTCCAGAAACAATTGCTCGAGTGTTTGAAGTAGGCCTATATTTATTTATGTACTTTTTTTTCTGGTAATGTATTTAAAATGTTTACCTTAATGCAGTAGTTGTGACCAACAAAGCGTGCTTAGAACGACCTGTATAAAAATTTGAATAAATAATGCAGTATTCAATTAACAAATTATACAGTTTTAAGAGAAATGAATGATTAAGTATCAAATAACGTATCTGTAGCTTAAATTGAGGAGACCTCACGTACAGTTCTTTCAATATATATATATATATATATATATATATATATATATATATATATATATATATATATATATATATATATTTAATCATATATATTCACATGGACTTAGTAACCAAAAAAATATATTTAAAAAGTAGAACATTTTAAAATCCAAATTTCTCTGATCATCTGAAAAGCGCAACTTATGATTTAAAACATGCAAACATTTTTGAAAAGTGATTCTAGTGATATACAAAATACCTGACCAATATATGATTGAGCTTAAATCAATGATAATATTGGATAGTAACTCCTGGTCAGCTTACTTCTAAAATTAGTATTATGTAAATAATGTGTAAGATAGAAATAACTATATTATATTAAATTTAGTGTATTCATAAAATAAGTATAAGTTATTTAATACAATAATATAAAAACAAATTAAAATCCATCATTTTATGGACCAAACGTTTTAACATAGTAGTAACAAAAAGGGTTTTTTACTTTCTCGTATACGAAGAATAGAGAAAATATTGTAAAAAATCAAGATTTTCACAAATTTCGACGTTTTACACCTCCCTGAATCGGAAAAACATTTGCAATTTTGTCCGTGTGTGTGTGTATGTGTTTGTGTGTGTGTGTGTGTGTCAGTAAACACGATAACTTGAGTACCGTTACAGCTACGTTGATAAATTTCATATTTATTATAAGTATTATATCAAATTTGTAGTTATTTATCAAATTTTCGCCGGTAACCGTAAGTGGAACCTATTCTATTTTTAATTTTTTACAAGACTATAACTTGAGTACTGTTTCACATAGATGAACGAAATTTCAAACATAAGTAAAATATCTAATTATCTGCCTTCTATCGAATTGTGAGTAATTTCCATTGACCGGAAGTATTATTTACGCCATTTTCGATTTCTCAAAAAAAAAAACTCAACTCATGAATTTATAAAGTAGGCCTACAAGTATTCAGCACTATTATACACATATCGTTTGACGTTCACTTAGTGTGAAATTATTTTTTCTAGGAGATTCTGTTCTATTTTTTTAAAAACTTTTTAAAGTATGTAAGATCAGATTAAAAATCATTTCTACATCCTGAGTTGCCATCCCCTTAGTGTTATGTAGAAATATTTTAGAAAGTTTAGGGGAGATAACTCCCGGTTTATTTTTTAACAGCGCTTGAAAGTAATATTCACTTTTAGAAAGGAGCATAGTCATTAGCAAAACACACAGAGGAAGCGCTTCACAAAACAGCAATATTCAATTAATTTTAATAAAAAAAAACATCTGTAGTATTCATATTAAAATTATAGCGCCATTTGTTAAGTAGTTAGATAACATTCTTTTATTTAGCATATCGTAATTTTTAAAACTGTTTTAATCTGACATTAAGGACAAAATATGATATTTATTTTTGTATTATTTGATGCTAAAATTATGATTTAACGTAAAATTTCATGCATACCTTATCCACATATACTTAAGCTAAAAATGTATAATAACTAACCTATTTAATGCCACACATTATCCATTGTTTAAAAAGTAAAAATAAGTAGCCAGCAGTCACGCTCTACACACACAGTGAAACAACTTCAAGCGATAGATTCAACTTTCTTCCTGTTAGTCGACTCTCTCAATGGGTGTGAAGTATCGAGCCTTGTTGTATAGCAGTTCTTGTTCTGTTATAGAAAAAAATCAACATTTTTATGAATGGAGCCATTGATAGGACGTTCGTTTTTATATTCAGTCGAATAGTTTCTTTACAAGATGTGTCTTTGACTTTCTATTTAAATTGTAGTTACCGGATCAGCTAGCCATATTTACATAACAAAAAGTAAACATTGAAGCAACCTTACGTTAAAATTATATGCACAAACACGCACGCACACATACGCACGCACACACACACACACACACACATATATATATATATATATATATATATATATATATATATATATATATATATATATATATATATATATATATATATATATATACATATATATCCTCCTAAGAATACATGCTAAGAAAGCATAATGTATTATCGAGATACTTGTCCCAGCTTCAGTGTCGCTATTACGGTCTGTGTTACGGTTAAGTATTGGAATAAATAATCGATAAAACGATGGATAGTTCTAGATGATTTGTTGTGTTTTGCGATTCAATAATAATGCTAATTTATAATAATTGTGTACTATTATTTGCAAATATGGATATGCTTCTCGAAAGTGATCAGGCCGGGTTCAATGTTACTCTATTTTAACCAATAAATTTTTTATTTGTAAGCATTGTGAAATACCACGTAAAAGTGATATGAATAGATCGTGGGTTGTTGTAGACACGGATGTATTTTTCGAGTGTATTCACTCCCCTCCCTTTTCCCACATTGACAGTTATTGCCATTATGAAAAATTGATGTTCCCTGACAGTCCATGGAGCTAGTGAAGTAGATGTCACCTATGTCTGTAAACTCGACATGTGAAGGGATATTATGGTTAACACTATACCCAGTCACCTTTACTTTCCCTAAGGTTAGTCCTGTATCTTTCGGAGTTGGTTGGGCTCAGGACCGTTAAACAGACATGAACCAGGTAGTCGAACTCGAGACTTTCGGGTTAGTAGCCAATTTCAACCACGTCATTCCCCATTTACTTTTTGTATTCACATAAAAGTAAAGTATTTCCACGTACATTTCAATGTTTTCTATTACTACTAATGGGTAGCAAATACCTATAAAAACTGGTATGTGATTATATAAGCTTTTAGGTGAATAGAGCAGAAAAGGCAAAAGTAAATTGTGTATTTGACCTCGGCATTTAAAATGAAACTACTATCAAGTCTATGATCAGCCATCCCCGCCCCCCCCCCCCCTCCCCACACACACACACAAGTCTTGCAATGAACAGAGCTGTGTTGGCTAGATACCGCCAACACACCCGGTATGATTTTAAACAACCGTCTCATTCAATTCTGAACTCGTAGCGTTAAACCCGATTTACTTCCTGTTAACGGAGTACTACGATGGTTCTAAAATTTGACAACACAGGGAACTGAATGGGTCTAATATGTTTTTCTATTATCATAGAAATTTAAATATCGTTTAATCAAAAGTAAATAAATACTTTATCAGCTTTGTTGTTTTGCTTAGCTGAAACGTTAATGTTGATATGTGAAAATGTAGAACACTATTGTAAGATTACGTTAACGCCCATTTTTTTCCTCATAGTACATCCACTCATTGATACTAATTTGCAGTTCTAATAATATTTTAAAAAAAAACTATTATCAAAATGTCCTTGCAGAAAAAAAATCTTTTAATTTGTCGCTTAAAACTATTTTTTTTTAAATTTGTTTCAGCTTATTTAAATTTACGAAAATTTAAATTGTACTTGATAGAAAGATAAGAGACAAATACTAAATTTTATATTACAAACGACACTATAATTGAATAAAACATTTTTATTTAAAATTATATCGATGATTAATTTATATCAAAATGTATTTTCAACAAAAATCTATTACGTTGTATTCAATCAATCGTTGTCATGTAGCAAAAGTAGTGTACACAATTCAACACATAGGTTTAAGCTCGTTTAAGAATATTTAACCTTGTTCTACTTCCGAATTCTTAAAATCGTTCAGAATTTGTAATTTAAAATTTCGGGTTGATTCCCATTCGAACAAATTTTCGACCCTTTAAGAGCGACCAAATTTTTTATTCAACCTTTGCAATTAGGTCAACGTGATACCGAATTTGATTTAATTAGATTTTACATTTAGTGCTCAATTAATTTTTCTGTGCGATTTTTTTTTCTTTAAAATACATTTAAGAATTTAAACAATGTCTTTTTAAAAAGTGTTTTAGCTTGCATGTTTTCTCACGACAAAAAAAAAAAACAAGAAAAAAAACCACAAGTATCTCTAAGAACCTAGCAAGAAAGTTTAAGGGAGCTGACTCACATTTTAATTAATTAGTCAATAATCTGCAAAACACGTTTTTTATGTTGATTTGACTGTTAAATAGTGTTCTTTGTTTAACACGAGTACGAGTATTTTTATAGGCTTTTAAAAATAGGCATTTAATATATATATATATATATATATATATATATATATATATATATATATATATATATATATATATATATATATATATATATATATATATATATATATATATATATATATATATATATGTATGTATGTATATATATATATATATATATATATATATATATATATATATATATATATATATATATATATATATATATATATAAAGAAAATTTTTATAATTGTATATGTGTGTATATGATTCTTTAATCCAGGGGTTCCCAACCTTTTTTTACTCTAGAGCACATTCTAAAATATCGGTAGGGTGGCGGGCACCACCTATTTTAAATCGACCAACTCCTTCCATAACTTGTCATTTTCCAATAATTTATTTTCTTATTTTCTTATTTTGTTATAGTCAAAATGTATTAATAATTAATAAACAAAAATGTTTTAAAATAATAAAATTATTTGGCATTTTTTTCAAGTTGCATACACACAGAGAAATGTAGCCTATTTACAAAACGTAAAGAAAGTAAACCAAACACATAAATACAAAGAGAACCCGAAGTGAGCCGATGATCGCCGAAGCAATCAGAGTTATGTGCCTTGTGATTTGGCGCCTTCGGAGTTTATCGGATCAGTTCGTGGCGTTCGTTTGATTTGTTAGCTTCGGGTTTTCTGCGTGTATAAGGTGTGATGTGCAAATGGCACTAGCCGTTCCAGGCTAGCGTAAACAGAGCTTCTTCCAGGCATCTCTTCGGGGGGGGCGAAGCCCCCCCGAAAAATTTTTACCGCCCCCCCGAACGAAATGAAATTTATATAATTTATATAGAAAATATATACTTTTAACAGTGTCCGCCCCCCCGAAGAAAGTTTACCGCCCCCCCCCCCCGAAGATTTCAAGTGCCCCCCCCCCGGAGAAAAAAGTCTGGAAGAAACACTGAGCGTAAATAGTGCAGTCTGTCTCGCCGCTAGACAAGTTGGGACAAGTATCGAACATATTTAAAAACCTAGGCAGTCAAAAAAAAATTAAAACTGTAAAAAATGAATAAATATAAATCGTATTTTAAAATAATGTTTATGAAAAAAAATCTTTCTCTGTCGAATAGTGAGAGGCGGGCACATACGAATCGTTCAGCGGGCGCCATGTCGCCCGCGGGCACAGGGTTGGGAACCCCTGCTTTAATCAAACGCATTCTTATTGTACAGTAAGAAATACATGTTTTATACATACCATTAGTTGACACAATTGAAAAATTTTCAATAAATGGATGTATGTTATACTGTGGTAAGAAATTAATTAAGTGTTATAATATAACAATACTTAATTATTAACACCTATAGTAAACTAATGTACATAGTAAACCATTGAATGCTATACTATTTTAATATTCATAGTTTTTTCCCGACCTCTACACTATATTATTGTATAATCATGTTGATTGAGTTCTGTTTGTAACATGTATTTGGTGCTTTTTCCTGGAATGTTGTAACTGTTACATTAACCTGCGCCTATGTTGTATCTCCTGGCATTGCATACATATAATAATATGCATGCGTTGTCATTGTTTTTAAAAAAAGAACATGAAAAGCGGAAGATTTTTTAAGAGCTAAAATGCATGACAAAAATATTCTATCTATTAATACCCGACTAGAATCGGTTAAGATAATGACGTTTTAGAAATATGATGTAGTTAAAGAAACTCGAGATTTTCGGCTAACTTTTCCTGTGCTTTATCCTTATCGGATAAAGATAAACCCTCATGAATGTATGCATTTTATTAAGAAAGGTCGTATTTACCAGAGATGGGATGACCTGTGGTCTGATACATTTGATGGCACCAACAACAAGTGGAACTGTTAAGTTTTGGTCATGGTCCATTCGGTCAAGTAGAAGACTCAACACACAGGCCAGGCCGCTGTACTCAGTATTCATACGATTAAATGCAATAAAGATATATTTCTTTCTTAGAATGTTGTCTTTGTTATTGCAGATCTTATTCTATATTTCAAATATAATTAATAATGTACATATTTGAATTATGGTATATAGTGAAAAAATAAATAGATATTAAAAGTTCCATCTTATATGCATCAATAGCGAACTGCCTATAGTTTAATAATAATTGTTTAGTTTATACATTTGGATAAGTCTGCTTGGTAAATCTATGTTGTTGTTTTTTTTTTGCAATGGGCAGAAACAAAAGCCAATTGCTTGTGAGTGGTAACTTAGAGAAAAAAAGTTTTAGAATTGAACGTACACTTACTTCCTAAACATTTAAGCACTTTATACATTTTTTGCAAATCTTTTACTTCACATAAACGTATTTTTTTTCATTTATCTTGTTTGTATACTGTCTTCTTCAAACAAACTAGAGTCTATATCTAAATCATGTCATAACCTTGGGTTTTCTCTTTCCATATAGTCTTGGTTTTTAAAACAAAATGTAGTCATGTAGGCACTGCTCTAAGATTGTACATTTAAATAAAAAAATGATCATCAATTGTTAATGATTATGTATAATAGAACATACAGAAAAGGCAAATATTTCATTTAAGAGGTATAATTTGTAAAACAATGTGTTAAGATTATGTAAACAAAACTTGAACATTTGATAGTTAACACACTATGAATTGAATGAATCTTTAGCGATAAGTACTTCAAAATAATGTATAATATCGCTTACCAAAAGATAAGGGCTGCTACCTCAAGTATGGATATAGGTAGATCAATAATTCAAAATTTAGTTAATTTACGCAACTTTTGTGGATGGAAAAATGATTCTCTAAGTTTTCTGACATGGTATAAAAGGTTTATAGTCAGAAGTCTAGTAATCTCTAAATTGCAACATTTAAATACATAGGCCTATATGTATGATGTGTCGTAATATATAAGGATGTCAGTAAAATTTAAAAATATAATTAAACAACAAACCATTATAAAGTAAAATAATACACTTTTTATTGTTGCACCTTTTACTACAATACAATGTTTACATTACTTAATTTTACAACTTGGAACATAGTGAAATAAAATTATAATGATATTTTTTTTTAAAATATGCTACACGATTCAATTATGGCACCAATTATGGATAACCGATAAAATTTAATTTTATGCCTGAATAAAAAAAAACAACCTAATATATTTATTGTTGCACCTTTTACTACAATACAATGTTTACATTACTTAATTTTACAACTTGGAACATAGTGAAATAAAATTCTAATGATATTTTTTTTTAAATATGCTACACGATTCAATTATGGCACCAATTATGGATAACCGATAAAATTTAATTTTATGCCTGAATAAAAAAAACAACATAATATATTTCTAAGTAAAATTTTGGATACAATTAAATTAGCTTGTCTTCAATTTCCATATAAAACTTATTGTGTCGAAATAATTTTATATATAAACCAATGTAGAGGGAGCATGTTCCATGTTTATGGGTTAATTCCGTGCTTTAGAACACTGTTTAAGTACCCAATTCATATTCTCTACAGTTGAGCAGATTTTTTAAATGACCCGTATTATAATATCTATAAATTTAACACACACGCACATACAGCCTGATTTTAAGTCTATGTGAGCACCATAGAAAAAGTGTATTTCAGTGTTGCTGGTTCATTGACCATTTTGTAACACGGATAATCCCAGAATATCCAGAATTTATATTGTTATCATTGAAATATATGATGTTTGAGCCAAGATGTTAAAACCTTTAGTGTGTTAGTGGTTGTGGACAAACACTTGCATTATTAGATCAGGTGACGAGGGTTCGTTTCGGTTGAATATAAGTTTCAGCTGTGGTTTTAAAGTGCTTCTAAGTTGAGATGTCTAACTATACCGAACGTTTCCCGGCACAACACCACTTACTTAGCGCTACATCTCTGAATTCTACGATCAGAGCTAACATGCACTGCACTAAGAATGGTTTAGCTTGTCACCATCATGTAAAATTTCTCTGACCACATTCACATACCACGATACAATCTTTCATCAACGAAAACTTCCCAGTAACGATGTAGTTGATTTACTCGCATCAACCTGCAATGAGATAACATATACTTAGAACTTGACCGCTGCAGAGTTTAAACTGTAACATTATTGTAATAATAATAATAGATTAATCCAATATTAAATGCTAGGTTTTGAATTAATAGCTTTCAAATGTTAAACAGAACAATATTTTAAAAGATTAATTTCAGAAACATTTTACGGAATAAATAGACAATTCTTTACTAATGTGTACACGGTATAAAACATTAATTTGCAATAAACATTTTATTTGTTGAACTACTTGTTACTAAATGATAGCCAAAACACATTTTTATAGTAAGCATGTTACATAGGGTAACTATATATTTTAGCTAAATATTTTTCAAAAAATTAGTATTATAATACTGACCAAATTACTGCACAAGGAGGCTTGAACTCCATCATTGATGATAAACAAGTAAACAAATAAAAATCAAAACCTTGTTGAAAAGTAAGGGTCATATACGGGAATAAAAATATTATAAAACAATATAATTCTTTCTTTGCGACCAAAATGTCACAATCGAATGTTGAAAACAACACTGTTTTTTAAGTGTGTGGGTGTAGTGCTACGAAAAACAATAAAAACAATGATAGCTACCGATCATTTTCAACCTGTACAAAATTTATATTTAAAATATAATGTTAAAGACATAAAGCAAATCAATAAAACTAAAGATTTTTATTTTATTTTTAAACGTATAGAGTTTGAATATATTTAGCACTGATGTGAAATATGTTAAGTTAGCAAACACTTACTCCAAAATAAAGAGCACTGTATATCCGTTTGCTTAAATCCTTCCGTACACCCAATCAGACAGTGACCTTCTGTCTTATTACACCAAATTTCTGTCTCGTTAACTGTACACAGTTCACTGCATTTAAACACGCAGTTTTTTCCGTAATAGCCCACCTCACATGCTGTAATTAAGAATTAACAGAGCTAGACTTGTTAGTTAAGAGATGATTTGATAGAGCAAAAATATAATACACACGACACATGTGATACACAAAAAGCTTACAGATGTTACACAAGTCTCCCATATACCCAGGCTGACAACCATCCACACACGTCCCATTGATGCTGGTGCATTCTCCAGTACCAGCACAGTTGTGTGAACATTTTTCGCGGCAGTCTATCCCGTAAGTCTGGATTTTACATGCTGAAATTTCAAACCAAGAAAAAAAAACGATAATTACATTTGATTGATTTAACCATCGCTGGATTTAAATAGTATGCTACAAAAAAAGTCTAGATCACTTTAATTTCTTTTTGATTCTCTTTGACATGTCGCATGTGTTTAGTTTTGAAATTGTTTTCATAAAATGGTTTTAGCTGTCTATTAAGCATTTTAATTTCGAAACTTTAAATTATAAACACTTTAGACAGATTTTATATGTACGTATAAAAAAATCTGCATTGGAATAATAATGAACCAAAAAAATTGAAACATAAAATCATAAGTTGTTTGTGGCGATGATATAACATTCTAAACTAAAATAGGAACGCAGTAAGAGGTATTCGTTTAAACATCTAAAATAATAAAACTATCATTTAAAATTATAAATTCCTAGTATAATAAATCCAAACTTTGATTTAAAAAAAAACATGTTTATTAAAGTAGTCTATAATTTCATGTAGTGCTTAAAACTTACGAGTGCATTTCTCTCCATATCTGCCAGGGTCACATTTGTCACAAATTCCATTCACATTGTCACAGCTACCACCAGAGCAGTAGTCACACACATACTGACATTTTGGCCCGTAATGAGTTTTACCGCAAACTGTTTTTAAAAGAAAAGTTAATTTTAGTATATTGCATTTTTTCCGTGAAATGTGTGGTTTATATGTCATTTAAAAGTTTTAGCCAATGTTAATTTAAAGTACATTATATTTTTACGGTGAAAGTAATTTCTTATATGTCATTTACATTTTTTTAAAAATTGTCATGTGTTATATTGCAATTATTGTTTGTGTGTACCTCTATCGCAAAATTCCCCAGTGATTCCACTGTTACAACTCAGGCAGTGACCGCTTGTTTTGTTACACTTGTAGTCTGTGCAGTTTACTGAGCAGCTGTTCAAACATCTTGGTCCAAAGTGAAAGTCGTCACACGCTGTTTTAACAAGAAACGTTATTGTCACAAGACACTGATATATGCACGTGTTTGTATTTTGGATGCAAATAAAATTATAAGATAACAGTACTCTCATGTTATAAGGCCTAAAACAATTAATTTTATTGTAAATATTTTTTAATTAGTCAAACGAATGGAAAACAAATGGATTTTTTTAAAAAAAATTACTTTCATCACACAAAACTCCCTTTTCACCAGAAGGACAGCTGTTACATGAGCCGTTAAATCTATCACAAAGTTGTCCAACACAGTTAGTACTGCACTTGTTTGTACAGTTGGCTCCATAGAATGTATCGCTGCATGCTGCATAGATAAATAAGAAATACTGTTGCGCCCAGGTTAGGTTCGAATTCAAGACCGACTCGGGTTAACGTTCAATACGTTTATTAGATCTCACAAATCACATTACAGCATAGCCCTCGACCTAACCGCTACCAATTAACCCCCCCCCCCCTGACAACCATTCACTCCAGCTTTTATACCGCATTCGACCTTGGGATAACAATACACAAACACACCGGGGTTAACAATATTCTAGGGTAAACTCAACTCACACACTCACTCTCCCCTAATTCTAGATCATTCTATCCTATTCTAGTCTAACCTACCAATGACCCGTAACACTACCCCCCACCCAAGTATTTGTAGTACATACTACAAATACTAACTAAATCCCCAAATCCTAAGTTAACCTAGAATGCGAAAACAAACAGAGAAAAAAAAATAATAATTTAAAAAAACGAACAAAAAAAAAAAAAAAAATGATTTGACAGGTATAATACACCAAGAGGAGAGTACATAAATAATGCATTTATACATCTCTTTGTACATGAATCCAAGACAAACAACCGAGTAAAAACAACCGAAAAAAAAAAACAGAAAAAAAACAAACAAACAATTCTGTGGTTTAAATTACAATTTACATCTCAGACTCCCGATCTATAATTTCTTGACAAAAAATCAGCTAGAAGATTATCCCTCCCCGGAATGTGTTCTATAGTAAATTTATATTCCTGTCGCAGTAAGGACCAGCGTGTCAGTCTGGCATTATTGAACCTACATTTATGAAGGTATTTTAGAGCACGCTGGTCCGTCTGCAGTACAACGCTAGTTTGCCTGTGGCCCAGACAATTGCTAGGCACTCTCTTTCTAAAGTAGAGTACCGAGTCTCTCTCGGTTGGAGTTTTCTACTGATGTATTTTACTGGTCTTAGGACCCCATTTCTCATTTGCATCAAGGCTGCCCCGATACCTCGTGACGAGGCGTCGGTCCTGAGGATAAATTGCTCATTAATATTAGGTAAAATAAGAAATGGTTCTGAGTTCAAGTGTTTCTGGACCAGTCTTAAAGCACGGTTACATTCATCTGACCACACGACCTTTTCAGGTTTACCCTTTGCTAACGAGTCTGTCAGTATTGCGTTGGCCTCGCTGAATTCTGGTATAAATTTAGCATAATACCCTATAAGACCCACTAATGATCTTACCTCTTTCTTTGTGGTGGGTATTGCTACGTTTAAGATTTTGTTTACCTTGTTTCTCTCTGGTGTCAGTAGCCCCCTCCCCACTATGTGCCCTAGGACATTAATTTTTTCAAACCCTAGCTCTAATTTGGCAGGTCTTACTGTCAGGCCCGCGTCCTTCAATCTATTGAACACCGCCTTTATTGCCATAAGGTGTTCCTCCCATGTCTTGTTTCTCTCTGGTGTCAGTAGCCCCCTCCCCACTATGTGCCCTAGGACATTAATTTTTTCAAACCCTAGCTCTAATTTGGCAGGTCTTACTGTCAGGCCCGCGTCCTTCAATCTATTGAACACCGCCTTTATTGCCATAAGGTGTTCCTCCCATGTCTCGCTGTAGATACAGATGTCATCAAAAAATGACACCACATTTTCCAAGTCTTTTAATACGATTCGCATTAATCTGGCGAATGTGGCGGGTGCCGTGCATAGGCCAAAGGGCAGGTAATTAAACTGGAATAAGCCCCAGGGTGTGACAAATGCGGTGAGTTTTTTGCTGTCATTTTGCATGGGGATCTGCCAATACCCTTTTGTGAGGTCGAGTTTAGTAAAATATTTTGCCCTATTTAATTTAGCGAACAGCTCATCTGTATCTGGGATGGGTTCCGCGTCGTAGACTGTGACTGCGTTAAGTCTCTTGTAGTCTACACAGAACCATGTCGACCCATCTTTTTTCTTAACTAGTACTACAGGTGCGCTGAAGTCGGAGTCGGATCTCTCTATTATCCCCAGTCTCTCCATTTCGTCAAACTCTTTCTTCATAAGCTCTCTTCGGGCGTATGGTATGCAGTAGGGTTTCGTTCTTATTGCTCTGATGTTGGTCAGTTTTATTTTATGTTCTAGTAAACTTGTTTTACCAGGTAAGTTGCTAATTACAGCCGTGTACTCTTTGATAATTATGTTTAGGTCCGTCCGCTGTGTTTTTGTCAGGGTGTCTCCTATTTTGATATCACTTAACTTAGTTTCCTCCAGTATGTCAGGAGTTTTTATTGTGTCCAATGGAATACCCGGTTCCAAGTCCTCCTCATCTGTTAGTGATACTTGGTTTTCTTCTTCTGCCTCCACCACTCCTGACACTGCCGCTAACATGGGGTGTCCCTTGCTGTCGTTTGGTTTTTGTCTGTGATGGTACAGCATCATCCGATTTACATGGACCACCTTAGTGCTGTCCCCTGTTTTAATAACATAGTCCAAGTCTCCGATTTTTTTTAAGACTTCGTAAGGTCCAGCCCACCTTAGCTCAAGTTTGTTTAATAGTTGGGGCTTCAGTATCAGTACATGATCCCCCACTTTGATATCTTTGGTTGTGGCTGATCTATCGTAGTAGCTCTTTGCTTTATCTTTCTCATTTTCTGATTTGCGGGTTGCATAACTGCATGCCGTTTGCAACTGCTGCTTAAGTTCCAGCAGGTAGTCATATGCAGCTCTTGTCTTATATTCCCTTAATTCTCCTGTGAGGATATCCTTTAGGATGCTCATCGGGCCCCTCACTTTCCTGCCGAACATAAGTTCGAATGGTGGGTAACCAGTGCTTTCGTTTGGAACTTCTCTGTAGGCGAAAAGTGCTGCTGGGATGAACACGTCCCAATCGTCATCCTTGTCTATAGCTACTTTCTTTAGCATTTCCTTCAAAGTTCCATTCCATCGTTCTACCGCCCCGTTGGCCATGGCGTGATATGCAGAAGCGTGAACGATTTTAATCCCCAACATTTTAGACACGGTGCAGAAAATTTCCGACGTGAACTGGGTCCCGTTATCTGAGAGTATGACTTCCGGGAATCCCATCCTTGTGAAGATGGAGAGTAGCGCATCTTGAATCTCTGCTGCCGTTACACTTTTCAGCGGTACGGCTTCTGGCCACCGTGTGCATATGTCTACGGCTGTGAGTATGAATCTGTTCTTTTTTTTCGTTTGAGTTAGTGGTCCCACAATATCTACGGCGATTTTCTCAAACGGATGTCCCACTACCTCAGTTCTACCCAGAGGCGCCTTGCCACCAACATTCTTTTTGCTTTTCTGGCAGACATCACAACTTTCGCAATAACGCCTGATATCCTCCCCTGCCCCTGGCCAGCTAAATTGTGACAGAATTCTGGCTTTCGTTCTTGCTACACCCATGTGCCCTGCCATAGGTGTGTCGTGTCCTAATTTCAGGATGGTGGGCCTAAGTCCCCTTGGGATTGCTAGTCTAATCTGATCTTCTGTTTTGCTGTGTTTTATGATCTTATATAATAACCCATCTATCGTTTTACATTGTTTGCCCTTTTCCGCGAGCTTCCACCACCTAGCCAATGTTTTGTCTTCGCTCTGTTGCGTTTTAAAATCTTTCGGCGTCGTTATTTGGTCTAGAATCTTATGCCCAGGCTCATTTCTCTGGTTGCCCCCTGCTCTAAGTTGTCCTCTGGTTTCTACCGCCGCTAATGTTAGCGAATCTTCCCTCGGTAGTTTCGCACCTGCTACATTCCCTATTATAAGTTCAGCTGGTGGATCATCTAAAAGGACGGCAAAGAACTCTTCCGTAAGGTATGGTGTTTCTATGTTGACTACAGCTCCTGGTACTCTTTTCTTATCTCCATCCGCGGTCTTTATGGTTATCCATTCTTTTGTCCATCTATCTCTTGGGACTAGAGCTTTCCGACAAGCTACGACTACAGAGCCTGTATCCCGTAGGACGGTCACCGTCCTCCCATCCAGTTTTCCTGCAACTATAGGAAGTGACCCTCTATCGCTTATGAATCTCCGATTAGCTCCTATGTTCCCTACAGGCACAGCGCCCTTTACTTGACTTAGGCATTGTCCACAGTCGCCGCACTCCCCGCTGAACTCTGGGACTAGTACTATGTCTTGAATGTCCTTGAAGGCTACCCTTTTCCCTCTGTAATGTCCAATTCGTCTACGATTGGACCGGCACCCCGCCGCTGTGTGCCCCTCAGACCCACAGTTAAAGCATGTGATTGGGCTTCTTCTGGGACTAATATTACTACTCGGCCTAGGTTGGACCGGGCTTTGTCTTCTTCGCTCCTGTTGAAGGGTGACTTCATTTCTTGCGGCCCATTCCTCTCTAATGGGGCTCTTAGATCTAGGTCTTAGGGTTCGTTTGTCCCTGTCCTCTCTAACGGGATTCCTAGATCCTGTTGCAAGTGCCATAGGGGCAACAAATATGTCTTCTGTCACGTCGATCGGTTTTAATTTTCTGTCTGGGTAGATGTCAAAGTAGCTGTCACAAGCATTTCCTACGTCTGTTATTGTCCTCGGGTTTTGCCTGAGTACGTGCTTTCTTACGTCTTGTCCGACTGTTCTCACTATTTTGTCTTTTAAGATTAGGTCAAACAGTCCGTCAAATGTTTTGTCACATTTGCCTGCTTCGACCCATCTTCTCAAGTAGTGTCGCACCCTCCTAATGTAGCCTAACTCCCTGCTCTATCTTGTTCTGATGGTTGGGCGCTATTAGACTTCTCACTGTATCCTTGCTCCGTCAAACCAAAGTGTTTTAGGACCTCCCTTTTCAGCTTCCCATAATTCTCTTCGGCTCCCAATTCTGTTAATCACGATTCGCAGCCTAAACCTAGCAGAACTTTTCTAAACTCGTGGCACCAAAACTTATCTTCTAAACGTATTTCTCGGGCTTCCCTTTCAAAAATGTCAACCACCACCTCCATATCTGTTTGGTCCTTACTATTTCTCAGTCCAGTCAGCTTAATGTTTGGGGTCTGTGCCCTACCCCTGCCCTTTATGTCTTCCTCCCTTGCTATTTCCAGCTCCTTCAATTTTAGTCTTTCTTCTGATTCGATTTTAGCCCTAGTTAGCGCCCTGTCTGCAGCCCTTCCGTCCCTTTCAACCTGCTGCCTAGCCTTAGCCTCCGCCTCTAACAATTTAGCCTCAGCCCATTCCAACAGCTCCCTTCCCTCTAGTTTACATCTTTCCCCTAACGCTATAAAATGCTCTAGCGTTAAGCCTTCGCTGGCCATCTCACCTTATCCACTTAGGATTGGATGCCAAAATTGTAATACCCAATATAATGTTAGGCAAAGGGTAATACCCGGTTGTGAGTACCGTGCCCAAGACTAATGCAAAAACACTTACCTCAAATACAAATCTGTTGTAGTAGTCCCTTCCCCTACTTTAGCCCTTCGAAAACAATGGTAAATCCTGTAATGGCCGGGTCATGTGAAGACAAGGACCTGGATCGAAAAAGACAAAAGTCCTGTGATGGCGAGGCTCTGTGCTGGTAATGTCACAGGATGGTAGAGTCCAGTGATGGCGACTTTCTGTTCTGGTAAGGTCTCAGAATGGTAGAATCCCGTGATGGCGACTTCCTGTTCTGATAAAGTCCAAGGATGGTAGAATCCAGCGATGGTGACTTTTTGTTCTGGTAAGTTCTCAGGATGGTGACGTCTAGTGGTGGTGACGTCCAGTGGTAATGACGTTCTGATTGCGACTTTCTGTTCAGGTAAGGTCCCAGGATGGTATAGTCCAGTGATGATGACGTCTAGTGATAGTGACGTCTAGCGATGGTGACGTCTAGTGATAGAGACTCCCAGTGGTACTGACGTTCTGATGGTCCCAGGATGGTATAGTCCAGTGATGGTGACGTCTAGTAATGGTGACGTCTAGTGATGGTGACGCCCAGTGGTACTGACGTTCTGATGGTCCCAGGATGGTATAGTCCAGTGATGATGACGTCTAGTGAAGGTGACGTCTAGCGATGGTGACGTCTAATGATGGTGACGCCCAGTGGTACTGACGTTCTGATGGCGACTTTCTGTTCAGGTAAAGTACCAGGATGGTATAGTCCAGTGATGATGACGTCTAGTGATGATGACGTCTAGTGAAGGTGACGTCTAGTGATGGTGACGTCTAGTGATGGTGACATCCAGTGGTAATGACGTTCTGATGATTGCGCTATCTTTACTTTAATACTGGCCACCAGTTGTTGCGCCCAGGTTAGGTTCGAATTCAAGACCGACTCGGGTTAACGTTCAATACGTTTATTAGGTCTCACAAATCACATTACAGCATAGCCCTCGACCTAACCGCTACCAACTAAACCCCCACTGACAACCATTCACTCCAGCTTTTATACCGCATTCGACCTTGGGATAACAATACACAAACACACCGGGGTTAACAATATTCTAGGGTAAACTCAACCCACACACTCACTCTCCCCTAATTCTAGATCATTCTATCCTATTCTAGTCTAACCTACCAATGACCCGTAACAAATACAAATACTTAAAAACATACTTTGGTGGACTTATGTATAGGCCTGTATATATATATATATATATATATATATATATATATATATATATATATATATATATATATATATATATATATATATATATATATATATATATGTGTGTGTATATATATATATATGTATATATATATATATATATATATATATATATATATATAAATATATATATATATATATATATATATATATATATATATATATATGCGTGTCTGTGTGTTTAGCTATATATATATAGCAGTCTGTAATTTAATTGATCATTCTAATTAGCAGTCTACAATAAAATAAATTCAATGCATTAGCTTTATAACAGTGTTAAACCAGAGAGAACTTATGTGTTACTTACGCAACTGACAGTGATAGCCAAACCACCCCACATCACAAGTCACACCGTTTATACAATCACCGCTTTTGTTGCAGTTGTTGTTAGCACAGTGGCATTGGTACATGCAGTTAGAACCAAACCATCCAGCATCGCATTCTAGATCAGAACCGTTTGAACGCCATAAACACGATTTAACTAATTTTTGTGATTGAAAGGTTATATTATGTTATGGTAATCTATATTACTTGAAATTTATTAAACTGTTTTTCTGTTGTTGGTTTTTTAATTTCAGTTATTGTTTTTTAAATTCTGCGTTTGTATGTTTGGCAAATCTCATTTTGCCTCATAAAAAAACCCTGTACCTTTAGAACAGCCCTCTCCATAATAGCCTTCACCACAACCCGAAGCACAACCACCTGTAGCCACAAAACATGTGTCTTGTCCGTCATAACAATTACACGTGTAGTTACAATCTAATCCGTATTTAGTACCAGCACACTGGTTGTCTGGGGAATATATTATATGTTGAAAATACAATTAGCTTGCCTTTTGAGCTCCGAAGAAAGAAAATTTAAAGAAATTTGTTTTAGACAAATTTCCAACACCATTGTTATAGTTTTATAGTTTTGTATTGTAATTGGATCGTGTACTAATTCGCATGGCATTAGAAAAAAAATCGTGCATATTAGCTAAATGGAACTAAATGGAAAATTATTTTTTTCAATAAATCGAAATATTTTGAGCGCCATAGGGATGTGCTGTTAAAATGTGAACACGGCGTTTCAGTTCGCGATATATAAAGCTATTCTTAAATACCATATTTTTATTAATTAGATTTCAAGTTATTCAAATAAAAAAATTAAAAAAATATATGCAGCACATCTCTTGTATCTCAATTATTAGTGTGCAGGTTACCCAAACTATCACGCAAACTCCTGTAGAAATTTCATTGATCACCCTCAGTAATGATGAGTGAACCCTATATGCTAACACAGGCCCTACAAAACATGGGGATCAAAAAACACACTTTCACCGGGGCACCAACCTTGCAATAAATAACTGTTTATTTGAGAGAGGTGAACCCTACAACCTCCAAAATGTTCAAGATGGTCGGTTGAGTTGTCTACCATCATAAATGACACGTCGATAAAAATACTTTAATTGAATATATATATATATATATATATATATATATATATATATATATATATATGTATATATATATATATATATATATATATATATATATATATATATATATATAAAGCAAAGTTCTCGGATGCCCGCAGGCGATTTAAATTTGGCAGGATCCTGCCTTGGGGCAATAGAAAACGAGGGTCGGTGCCGGTTGGTCGCAAAGTCCACGGAGAAGGGGTCAAAACTGACATGAACTGACCGGCACCTTATATGGGCTACATTACGAAAAAAACTTTTGCAAAACCCCCTCCCCCCCTTGATATTTTGCGGGGTGGTAGGAGTGCCTAGGGGTGTCAGAAAAAACTCGTCATACCTGGGAAACGTCCTAAAGTGGTCAAAACTGACCAGTCGTTTTCCTTAAATAATCTTTGTATTTTATGGGGAAAACAGAGGGTAATTTCAAGACAGTTAAAAAATCACAAAATATAGCAGTCATTTAAATAGATATTGCACTATAAATTTAGTTATGTATTGTACTGAAATTGCAAAAATATTAATAATTGGGAACGTTAATTTAATACATTATTTGATTTTTACTATTAAGGAAGCCTTTGCAGTTTAAAAAAACTTGTGAGTTATACGTTTGTGAATACTCCACCAATGTTTTCATGACATGAAATTACTCAGACTGTTTAAACTTAGGCCTAAGCACTCCACATAACAGCTAATAACCAAATAATTAATTATTCAAATTCTCAAACCTTTTTTGAAAACCTAAGCGAAACTAAGTTATATGAAAATTATATGCCTATTATATATATATATATATATATATATATATATATATATATATATATATATATATATATATATATATATATATATATATATATATATATATATATATATATATATATATGTGTGATGACGCAAGGTTGCGTCGAGCTCAGGTAGATAGCAGAAGCAGGCTATAACAAGTTGGTCAGACTAGTCAGAGAGAGAGAGACCAATAAAAATACGTGAACTGACCGGCCACGTGGGACGGTCAGCTGACCACTGAAGCGTGGGCCACTGTTAGGCCGAGAGATCATGATTAGCTAGCGAGGGCAGAAGGTGTTAGGTTGTAGAATGGAGCAGACGTAGTTATGTAGAGAACAGTTAGAATGTAGTTAGTGTTAGGATTGGTCATGGAAGGGCGTGTTAGTAGAGTTAGTAGTAGTAGTAGTAGATAGTATCTAACAGGCTAGTTAGATAGGAATTTGATTAATAATTTTAATAAAGAACTTTGTATTTGAAACTTGAACTGTGTGTTATTGGATTCATTCGTTCCGCCTTCTTAAAAATCCCCACCCTCACAACTGGTGCAACAAGAAGAACTTCTAACAAAGATCCTTTCGTACCCTCACAATATATATATATATATATATATATATTTATATATATATATATATATATATATATATATATATATATATATATTCAAAGCCCGAAGTCGGCGATACTTCGTCTGCTTCATTGGCAGGGTCTAGATAGAACCAATGTAGGAAATACGCTGTCAAGTTAAGGGGATAGGCTCCCGAAAAAAACGGAGAAAAAATCTTTTTAAGTAATACGCCTTTTTCATTTATTTGTGTATGTATAAGTTAGGGTACTTAAGGAAAAATATTTGGATGTACCAGGGACTCTTCTGAAAATATGGTTGCCATGGAAACGGCGGCCATCTTGGAAAAAACTACCTTTTGTGGAGTTCTAAAATTTCCTAAAGTAACATATAAACCACCCATATAATCATTGATCCTTATTGTACTAACACCAATAGAGTCAGCTGGCTAATTTCTGTAACCAAAAAACAGCTAGAAATATTTTTTTCAAATTTTCAAAAAAAAATTGTGGTGAAATTCCATTGAATTTAGCATTATTTTTATTGGAATTTCGTCACACCAAACTTTGAAAATTAAAAAAAAATATTTCTAGAGTGATTTCTGTTACAAAAACTAGCCAGCTGACTCTATTAGCGTTAGTACAAGAAGGATCAATGGTTATATAGCCGATATTTATGTTAGTTTATGAAATTTTAGAACTCCAGAAAATGATGTTTTTTTCAAGATGGCCGCCGTTGCCATGGCAACCATATTTTCAAAAAAGTCCCTGATGCATGGAAATATTTTCCTTCAAGTACCCTAAGTTGGATATACACAAATGAATCAATAAAAGGTTTTACTTAAGAAGTTGGTTTTTTCTGGAGCCTACCCCCTTAAAGGTCTTTGAACTTTGGCCAGTACGCCACGGCCAGTGTGCGTATTGGCCGGCCAATGTACGAAACACGCTCTCAGTGCAAAGCTCTTCGGGCTTTCGCCAAGAGAGCTGGCCAATGCGTTCTTTGGCCGCATCTCGGGCTTTGACTGTAATATATATATATATATATATATATATATATATATATATATATATATATATATATATATATATATATATATATATATACATAAATATATATATATATATATATATATATATATATATATATATATATATATATATATATATATATATATATATATATATATATATATAAATATATATATATAAATATATATATATATATATATATATATATATATAAATATATATATATAAATATATATATATATATATATATATATATATATATATATATATATATATATATATATATATATATATATATATATATATATATATTATATATATATATATATATATATATATATATATATATATATATATATATATATATATATATATATATATACTAGCCATCCCGGCCAGGCCCTGCTCTGGCTTCTGTGAAAAACCTTTCTGTTAAAGACCATTACCTGTGTGTTTAGTAATCATCATAAACCCGGCATTGCCCACCCAAACCACAACCAACCAAAACCAAAACATCAAAATGCAAACATAACGCTAACACAATTATAAATACAAACGAAAACAAAAACCTAACAACAAACCCAACCACAACCACAAACACCAATAAGAACACAAAGAAAAAAAACAAACGAAAAAGCAAACGAAAACAAACCAAATCCAAACGCATAACCAACCACAAACACAAACCCATAGAAAAAACACAAACGAAAAAGCAAACGAAAACAAACCAAATCCAAACGCAAAACCAACCACAAACACAAATACAAACACAAACCCAAAGAAAAAAACACAAACGAATACGAAAAAAAGAAAGAACAAAAACGAACCAAATCAAAACGCTACCACTAGCGCAAACCCAACCTAAACACAAAGAAAACACTAACGCGAACATAAACTCAAAGTGCTCACAGTCTAGCCCGGGGCGGAATCGCCTGTTTCAGCTTAATAAACGACTATACTACCCCAACTTTGTCATAGTCTTTTGCACTCACCTAAACAAATGTAGGCGCCAAACCGAATACGGGAGGCCCGGGGCCCCAAATAGCACCCTGTCTGGGCGCCAGAGGATGCCCGGATTCGATTCACTTAAAGTAACATTTACTATCCATACTCTATCGCACTGTTTAAAGCGAAATTATGCACCATAGCGCTCACAGTATAGCCATTGGCGCCAAATTAAACCCTGGTGGGGCGCCGGTGGACGCGCCTGTTTTAATTTAATGAACATTATAATACTCCAAGCTTATCCGTAAAATACCTACAACATTTGCACTTGATCAATCCTTATTTTTTTTCCCAACACCAAAACAAACTAATAAAAAGTAAATTCTTTTCCACTAATGCAACGTTTTATAAAGGGAAGTAATTGTGTTTTCCTAATTTATCAAAGGGAAGTAAGTGCTAAAGGACTAAATATAAATAATTTTCAGACATAATTAGAATTTTTGTAAAAGATGATATTTTTTTAAAATTGTGTTTAATGAACATGCCGACAATTATTACTATCAGTTTGAAAAATGAAAATTATTTCCCAACACTTTCAATAGTAATTTTTTTACTCATACATTTAGACCATGAGTACTATAATAATCTAACACTTAAATCCATTGTAGTATCTACGACAAACATTTTACAAACTATCATTTTAGAACCATTTTACATATAGAATTGAACTATATATTAAACAAAAAAATTTTAGCGTACGCTGATGATACATCTTTTACGCTCCAAACCGAAAAATCTATCATACTAATAACAGACACTTTCCTTGACTTTGGGCTGGGTAGTGGGTCAAAAATTACCCTAATGAAAACCAAAATTATGGGACTTGGACGGTGGATCAACAAACCCAATTACCCACTAAACATGCTTTGTACCAACAAACTAAAACTTTACGGCATAACCCACTATAGTAACCCACACACCAACAACGATGATGAATGGAAACAAGTCTTAAGCAAAATCCAAAACACCATAGTACTTTATAAATTTAGCTCAACAACAATTTTTGCTAGGTCATCTATAATTAATAGGTATGTCATCCCAAAAATTACCTATATAGCCACGGCTAAAACAATCCCAAAGCCAACAATTAAACATCTGAACAAAATCATTAGAGAGTACATATTTCAGACCACAATTTCAAACATTAGCCACAACACATTAGTACAAAACAAACTTCATGGAGGAATAAACCTGCATGATATACAGACCAAAATCAATACATTCAGACTAACACACATTAGCAGAATAATTAGCCAACCAAACTTTCACCGTCAAGCTCACTTCTATATAGGCATTCAGCTCAACAAACTTACAAAATTCAATAATACAACTCCACATTACATAGGAGGAAAACACAGTCCCTTTTACAAAGAATGTTTACAAATATTAAAAAACAACGAAAAACTTGTTCACAAAAAAATCACAAAACATTTACAAAAAGTTAGTGCAAAAGCTCTCAACTCCACTATACAACAGAATTCAATGGTGTAGGAAATACGCTCTAACAGACACAATGGACACCTTCAGAAACCTACACCTCAAAACCATCACACCCAAAGCCAGGGAAATAACTTACAGACTCATCTACAATTCAACACCCCTAGCAAAACAACAGAGACCCTTTTGCCCACTATGCAGACAAAACACACCCGAAACCGAAACGCACATTTATTTAGAATGCCCCACCATACAAAACATGAAAAAGACGCTAGAAAACAAAATAATAAAAAACGAGACCTACAATATCGATATAGTCATAACTCTAAACAAAATCCCAAAACAAAGAGATAGGACGGACCTAGAGCAAAAAGCAAGGACGGTAGCTATATATAGACAGACTATTTGGAACAGCAGAATAAAAGCAAAACACGACAAGGTACAGTTCACGGGAAACGTACTAGACTTGATTTATCGTAGACGACTCGACAATGACAGCACTCAAACACATATACCATAATTAACAACACCAAAACGTAAAGAACATATTACACTGCATTTGCCACCTGGAACGCCTAATTGAACTGACACATCCCCCTTTCATCACACCTTCCCGCCCCCCGCCCCTAAACCTCATGATCCCAATATCAAATTTCCCCTCAAAACTGCATCCCCTCGTCCCCATGACCCCCACCCCTGTGATGAAATACTATGTTAAATAGTGAAAATGATGTATTATCCAAATACATTTCTAACAACATTAATGTAACTCCCACCCCTCAACCCCCATGTCCCCACTTTGTGTCGCATCATTTATCATTTGCCATTCATTTTCCTATTGTTGCTTTTTGTCTATTGTTTTATTTATAAAGCTTACAAACACTGTAAAGCTATCATTTGTTACTTTATTACTATTATCATATATGTAAGGTACTTTGGTCCACAACGTACAAATGACCCCAATGACCCGTACTCCTTTTGTATTCATTTTATTATCACCAAATTAACACTTACATTTGTTTTGTTAACTTTACTAACTCTTTTATGTGAACACCAATTTTTGACCTATAAAACTGAACTGTATCCCCAAACCCCGTGATAGCTACACGCCTACCCACCCCTAACCTGTCGGTACTAAACATTCAACTAAACATAAACACCGACTTGAACATACCAACCTTTCACCCTCCCACTAAATCGCTCACACAGCAATCTGTTCGTCAAACCTCCCCCCCCCACCCACACACACTATAAATGGTAACACCTCAGCAGTCAGATAACACAGCACATAATTTGACGCTTGGCTTGCCTTAAAAACACGCAGACACCCTCTCCACGCCTCGTCAGACACATCTACCAACTCCCCCCTCTCCCCCTCTATCCACTTACCCTCAGACATAAAAACCCCACTTTCCCTTTAACTGTTCCAACTACCCCACCACCCACCCCAACATCAATTTCGAATATCTATTCATTTACTTTTTTAAAGTTCTAAATCTTGTTTCTTTCCCCTCATTTTTTACACAGCAACCTTTTGAAAACTCAATGCGACCAGTACATAAAAAAACACTCTTTTAACTAGTCAACTTAATTTGTTTCCCTACATAGAATATGCTCCACTGTCCCATTGACATTCTCTGAAAAATATCCTTTCAACTCCCCACACAGACTTCTGACACTTTTATTTGACCTTCACCCCTTTTACTGTCATCCTTTGCAATTTTTTTTATAATCATATACATCACATCATGTAAATATTCATTATGTACATGTTCAAAACCTTTCGTTTTTATTTGAAACTATGTAAAAAATGTGATGTTGATGTACTTGTTTTAATTGCAAATAAAAGTATTAAAAAAAATTTCTAATGAAAAGAAAAAAATAATAAGAAGAAGAAAAAGAAGAAATAAAATTAAAATAATAAAAAAAGAAAAAAAAAATTATATAGACTTCGCAGCAATATTAACTAGGCCTACCAAACAGAAATGGCATCCAATTCGTGTTATCGGTGTTTTGAAAAAATCTGTATCGTTGCTATTCAGATCTAAAAACAGTTGTTCTTTCGTGAGCCACATGCCTAAAGCCTGTTTAAGTACCAATAACCTAATTGGTGCTGTGTGTGTTGAGCGCCCTCCTATACTAACAGCTAGAAAATCCAGACTTGAACCAACGTTTCAGAACTTACTCAACGAGAAGGAACTAGAGTCTAGTTACTTTTCAGATCATGAAATTAGGCTATTAAAGGAAAGAGCAAATTTAAAGAAAAATGAACCAGTCGATAGTGCTAATGATAAAGAAACAGAGACAGCCTTAGATTTGGAAGATAAATGGGAAGCAGAACTTAAGGCAATTACACCTACAGCAAGAGAAACAGAAGCTGACCGTACAAATAACAGAAAGCCATTGGAAAGAAAACTTGACACTACATTGTATTTACTTGTGAAACAGAAAATAGAAGGGAAGGATCATTGGGTATTACCTCAAGCATATTGGAAGGAAGGTGAACCATGAGACAAACAGCAAAAAGAGCACTGAATTCTGTATGTGGTGAAGTAAAAGCAACATGTTTAGGAAACGCTCCATATGGATTTGACTATCATAATCCAGCAAAGATATTTTTCTTCAAAGCATGTTACAGAGAAGGTTTAGTGGCTGTCAACAAAGATTTAGCCAGTGATTATTTATGGGTGTCACAAAATGACTTAAAAGTGTATTGTTTTCCCAGCTACAACAAAGGCCTGAAAAAATTTATAGTTCCATTGTGATCTTGGTTTGGTTACCATTACGGCATTATATTTAGAGAAATTGACTTGAACCATAGACACGTCATACATATTTTTGTAAACACATATTGCCTCATGCATGGTACTGATTCAATTTGATCATATAATTTTGTATGATGTGTGTAAATATATTTTGATTCATTTTTATGTAAGATTGTAGAACATAAATTGTATTGTGAAAGTTTCATTGCAGAGAAGTAAATAAAAATGAATCTTGCCATGAAAAAAAAAATAGACCTCGCAGCAATAAATATTTAAAAAAAATATATTATATATATATATATATATATATATATATATATATATATATATATATATATATATATATATATATTATATATATATATACATATATGTATATATATATATATATATATATATATATATATATATATATATATATATATATATATATATATATATATATGTATGTATAAATAGAATTCAAAATTAAAAAAAAAACCTTTATGTGAATAAGATATACATTTTGATGTCAGTACTTACCGCTATAAATCTCTACTTCACACAGAGTTAGAATTTCTGATACACTAATCTGTGTGTATAAAGGTTCTATCACATTTGTGCTTGTCACGTCGTACCTATCTTGCTCTTTGTTAATGGAAGTATCGTTGTAACTAAACAATGTTTCATTGTTTCTTCCGATTGTAATCAGCTTAAAACCAGCAAGTCTAAGTTGATTATTTTCTGCAAAAATATAACTTCCGAAATGCAAGTTTTAATTTGGTTTTTATTTAATATGAATTTAGGTTGTGTACAGATTAGACCTATAGTTAACGTTTGTTTGTATCAGTATAACTATAACACTGATACAAACACTGTAACATTAACTGATATTTATTTTTTAATTCCCCACATTCCCTCCATTTAAAGAGTGTGAAATATTTATTTAATAAAAATCCAATTTAAGTTGTCAATTTTTTTTTATATACCAAAATGTGCACGTTGATTTGCTTGAAAGCATAGTTTTGGTTTTACCTCTGTTGTAAAGAACGTATCTGTTGATGATAAGTGGTGTAAGGAAGAAAACTTTCCAATAAGCGGGACTCAGGTTTTGTGTATATGTACAGGAGTTTTGATAAAAGTTGCCACTTGTAGTTCCATCGACAGCTTTAGAGGAATCGTATACAACTCCACGCTCAGTATAATTACTTGATTGCCAAGTTGGTTGTTTCAAAGCTACATTTCGGCCTAGTAAAAGAATTGGATGTTATTGCAAGTGCAAAATAACATGTGAGATTTTGGTAAAATTTGTGCATTAAAAAATACTTTTAAATCATCACGTTTAAGCTTCATTAATCTTAATTTAAATAAGCAATCAATCTATTCTATTTGAAAAATGCGAACTTCTTACCCCCACTGATGTAAATAGAGCAAACAGATTTAGTAGAATTAAACTGGAATGTGACTTGTGTAGCTCTAGAATTGCCTTTGCACAAAACATCTGTTACCGTATCACTAACTTTAAACTTAGTCAAACCGGAACATGATATATTTGCTTGATCGCTGTCTTTGAGCTGTATACGTAAATCACCAAGGCTATCTATTGTCGCAAGTAATAAAAGTACGGTCAATGTATTATTCAATGTTTGCAATACACATAAAATCATTAATAAAACAAATGTTACAGTCAAAGCTGTGAAACTGGGTATTTTGTTTTTTAAATAACCTTTTTATAGAAACTCAAACATTGATAAGCCTAAAATAAAAATGTAATATTTTAAATACTTTAATAATGTAATTTTCATATACAAATTATTTATTTAAAAATCATTTAGAAAGTGATAACAGTATTTGCATTTATTGCAGATTTTTTAAATAATGTATATTTAAGACTTGCCTGTTCCAGCTACAACAATCCTAAACCACGTAAGCTGGTACTGATTGTTCCATTTAAATTCAACGCTCTGAATATTTGAACACGTTGTGTCATTAGCATCGGCTATTTGTGTACCATTCGGTGTGATTGTTGCTCCACTGTAAGCTAGATCCACTAAAAGTGAACACATTGTATACGTTAATAGTCTATCAAGGAAAGCAGTTAATAAAAGTTCTTAATAAACTCTGTTAACATTGTGATATTTAGCAGCAGATATGTGTGTACATGTGTGAACTTGTAGTTTGCTAATTATTTGAAGATACTGAGGCTAAAGATCGAAACGTCACTTGATCCAGATGGATGAGATTAACAAGAAAGGGATAAAAGCCTTCATAAAACACAAAACATCAACTGACTACATGGGTGCAAAAAAGCACGCGTATTCATATTATCGTCGTATCTCTTGCTTGAGTGCTTTGTTCATCCTACATTGCCCGCAGAGAGAGAGAGAGCGAGAGAGAGAGAGAGAGAGAGATAGCACGCACACACCAATACACTCACATACACATACAATTAAAATACACGCTAATACTTACACTACTGACATAGTGGACCAAACCACCCCGCCACACAGTTTGTGCCAGCTTGACACCGTAAACTGTCACCACAGTCTTTGCAGTGACATCTGAACTGACAGTTGGAGCCAAACCATCCAGTGTCACATGCTTTAATGAGTGCTTAATATTAACTGATTTCTTAAAACGTTTATGCTTAGTATATCATTACTGTTTTAATATAAAGTACAGTTACATTAACTAAGAAAGAAGTAAAAACAGAATTGTGTTGTATTAAACATAATAAACATTACCTGAGCATAATGTTATTTGAAGCAAAATGATCCATACAAGATAATTGCTAACGGCCATTATTTATATCCTAGATAAAAAGCAAAGAATATATAATATACATAATGATTGTCTGTACATTTTATTTTAGCAGCAATAATTCGCGTAATTTACGCAGAACATAATTATTGATGTTTTGACAGGATAAATACTTGTAAATGATAATTGAGACTCAAAATAATACACATTATTATCTAGACTACTCGTTATCATTGGATAACTGTGCGTTTTGGAGTAATCCATAAAGGAATTCACGCTTATTGGACGATTTTTCCCCTCCCCTCCCTACTGTCACACATTGGCACAAAAAGCCAGACCCAACATTTAAATAGACGACACACCTCAGATAACATGTTATATTGTCTTTTAAAAACATCGATTTTGGCTGAGTATGGGTCTGACCCCACGACCCTAACATATACTGAGGCCAAAGAAACTGGTGAACTCTACTTCACCTGCCGAGTGTTCCTCCAAGTTACCAAAGGCAACTTTGTGATTCACATCTAAAAAGAAGTCACACCTCAGCTTACATGTCTTTATCTTTATTAAAACATCGATTTCCTTCTATAATATTTTCTGAGTTCGAACCTCATTTGAATAATAGATGAATAAACTATTTTAAAACTAACGGCAAACTAAAAATAATGAATTAGAACCAGTTGGTTACTTTACATAGAGCCAGCGTAACAAACTTTTAAATACCCGAATAGGCCTTATTAATTGTGTATTATTTCAAATTAAATTATATCCCGATGGAACCAATTCCATAGATAAACAAACAAAGATTTCTTTAAAATAGTTAAGGCTTAAAATAGTTTAGTATAAAAATTCATTATTGGCCTTGAATCAAGAGCAAGAATCTTGATAGCGGTAGATTTGATTTAGAATCTAGATCTAGATTTAGATCTACAATCCAATGCTGGATTAAGTCTAGTTTTTCCTTAGCTGTAATTGAATTCCTTATATTCTCAAATTAAATTATCAGTGAAGCTAATGAGCAAAGATTTATATCAAATAATCAAGAACTGCTGAAGTAGTTTAATAAAGAATCTCAATTATTTATTGTGTTTTAATAATTCTTTTTATTATCTAGATCTAGATCTAATTTCCCTTCTTCCGACAGCTTATCTGTAGATCTAGTCCTAGAGAGATTTAATGTATAAGTCTACTCAAATTAGAAGAACTGTTGAAAATTGATAATATTGTTGGTACATAATAAAAATAGCAAACTTACGTATGGTTAATCTCAAAAAAAGTTTCCCAGAAAAAAAATATCTCACAGACAACTGAAGTAGCCAGCAGTCACGTTCTGCGCATACAGTGAAACAACTTCAAGCGACGCCTTCAGCTTTCTTCCTGTTAGTCGAGCCGATCAATACCTGTGAAGTATAGAGCCTTGTTGTATGGCAGTTCTGGTTCTGTGATAGAAAATAAACCGGGAGTGATCTCCCTTAAACTTTTTCGAATATTCTTATATGAAACAACAGGGGATGGCAACTCGGGATATAGACATCATTTTAATCCATTTTAGATACTTAAACTTTTAAAAATAGAATAAAATCTCGTAGAAAAAAAGAATTGCACACCAAGTGAACGCCAAATAAAATGTACATAACAGTGCGGAATATTATTAGTACTTTATAAATTCACATGCGTTTTTTGAGAAATCGGAAGTAGCAAAAATTACTACTTCCGGTGAACGAAAATTACTCAAACTTCGACAGAAGGCAGATAATTAGATCTTTTACTTACAAGTGAAATTTCATTTATCTATCTGAAATAGTACTCAAGTTATAGGCTTTTGACAAATTGAAAATAGAAAAAGTACCCCTTCCGCTTATCGGAAATCGCTCAAAAGTTTATATGGATCTACGATTCTGATTAATACCTATATATAAAATTATATCAACCTAGCTGTAACGGTGCTCAAGTTATCGTATTTACAGACACATACACAGATACACACACATACACACACAGACATACGGACAAGATTGCAAAATTTAGTTTTTCCTACTCAGGGATGTGAAAAACGACGAGATTTGGAAAAATCTCGTTGTTTTTTTTTTTGCACGATTACAAGACTTTCTCTATACTTCGTATATATGAGAAACAAAAAAATACTGTCTCTCTGTCTTAAACTGATGACATTAACTCCAGAAATAAAAGAAATAAAACGTCAGCATTAACCTAGCTTAACTACCTGACACGCCGAATCATTCTCCATTCGGAAACATTTTACTTCGTTTTACTCGCGCCCTGCCGTCGCTGTGTCGAACCTTGGACTATAAATATGGCGAATTGATCTGATCCGTTGAAATGAAATTTATTTAACAGCGCTAGCATTCATATTAGTGGTTTTAAAATGTATGGCCTTACAATCGCTATTCAACAGATATTAAACATGATCATGACTTTCTTACATTACACTGAACTAATCGACAGCGATTCCTTACATTCAGCGTTTTATTTTTCATATAAAAGCTTAGTCCACATTTATTTAATCGATTTAGTGAAGACAAAACATATACTGTAATGTATCTAGTTATTTTATACGCACAACTAAAATATTATTATTTCTAGAGTGTTCATATATCAAATTTTCATTTTTGCAGCTGGATACGATAACAAGGATGTTTCATGTGCTTATGCATGATTTTGGTCGTATTTCATTACTTAATAATTTTATTTAACATGTTGGCCAATAGACAGACAGTAAAAATTCTCCAATTCTTACTTTCTCAAATGCCTTCCTATTTTTTTCTTTCATATACAGTGATTACAGACTCAAACCTTCGCTCATCAGCTAGGCGGACTGAAAAAAAAGTTACGAGTTTGACTAGCCGATAGGTAGCATGGTTTTCACTAGCTTCTCCTTTCTCCCACAGTGCATCGCACCACCATTAGGGGCTGTTCGGTTTGGGAACGACCTAAGGGCGTAAGAGCTGGTATCGGTCGACCGCTGGACAACGCCGTCAGGTAACTAAGTGTCCTCATTTACAGTCCATTTTCTTGACATCTGTCAGTAGATCCCCACTCTAGGTATGTTTGGGCCAACCTTTTGGAACATGGTTCTATGCGATTACTTACTTGTAATGTAGCGTACTATTTCTGAAAGATGCGACAAACCCATCGACAACTTTTCTTTGTTCATTTATCTCGAGTGTTTTCTGCTACCAGATATCTTAAATGCAGATGGTATCTGGCCAGAGTATTCAAAATATTGTTTATCAGGCTGACATTTTCAACAATTTAAACGTTTTTTTTTTAGTTTGGTAATTCTCCAAGTTTATCAACATAAGTAAAGACATTCTTTTCCATTGCTGGGGAACCTCAGATTTTAAAGCATTTTTTCTTCAATTTTTTAATCCAGAAATATTTTAGCTGACTAAACGTTTCGCTTGTCTTGCAGATTCTCAAGTTATTGTCTGAATATTTCCAACCTGCTGTTTTGATATGTAAAATTCTCTTATCCTTCGATAATTTTTATTCCAATTTAATACGGGAGCTGTTACGGCTCAGTTGCAGGTTAGATTAGAACAAAATTGAATAGTCGAGAATGTAGGGGAGAGGGGTGTGTGAGTTGAGTTAACTCCTGGGTGTTTAAGTAATGTAATCTCTAGGTCAAGTGCAGGTATAAAAGCTGAATTGAACGATTGTAGGGGGCTTTTGTTAGTAGCGTCTAGGGACGAGGGATGCTGTGTGATGTGTAAAATGAAAACAAATAAAGTATTTGAACATTTTCTCTGGTCGTTTTCTGCATTGAATAAAACCCAGCCATACAGGGAGCTATTTCTTTAATTTATCATTATCTATGAAACTTAAAGTCCATGCGTTAAAGGTTACCTAGCCACTGTTAGTTTTGTCTTACATCTGTTGCTGCAAGTATGAGAGTACAACTAGTGCTTCTGCAAAGTTCAGTACGATCTCAAGTGGGGAGGGTAAAAATCGTAAAAAAAAAAGCGTGACGTCATTTATGGATGTCCCCTTAGTACAAATGTAAATTATACAATTACATTAAAAATGAAAAATGCATTATTTAACAACCATTTAAAATTACAATTTTTATTCTTTTTTTCAACCTCTCATGTTGGATTACATTTTAAAATGTTAAAACATATTTCAAAACACATTGCAACATCGATCTGTATATTATATGCGCTATATAGAAAAATAATACTATAAAGTATAACAACCTTAACATATTTATATGTGACTGTTTTCTGTGTTTATATCAACACGTTCATAATGTGATGGCATTGTGTTGTGTGGGGTGATGTGATCGTAAGCTCCAGTGTCAAGTATAATTTCATCGTATTGGTGTGATGATTGTCCTGCTTGTGCACCGCTGTTTTCTGTGTGGGAATACTGGGCTGTAAAAATAATTTAAATTCTTGACTATTGACTTTAACGTATCATTATACCTTTTTTTTCTAACTTTAAAATGCTTTAATGTGTATACCATGATACAAGTATAACAATAACAGTAGTCAAAAACATATTAATTACTCTACACATGATTTACTTAATTGTTAAATTTATAATTAAACTACGGGATTTTAATTTGAATCAGGTGAGCATGTGCAAAAAACGACACTCACATTTGCAATTTAAAATATATCTAGATATATCCAACATATAATAAGATACTCCGCATACAAGAATATCCATACCTGTAATAAACATTTCCTAGGTAAAAAAAAAAGTCGGCTAACTTATGCAATATATTTTAGCACGAACTTACTTGTTTCGCTTTGTTGTTCCCTTGGACGTATTTCAACAGTTAAGTTAGTCGTCGTTACACATCTACGAATGATGAACATAGCAACTGCTACTACTAGAAACACGACACACATAATTCCAATGCCTATTCCGATACCTTCTGCCAGTCTATCATCTGCTGAGTAAAGCATTGTGAGCACAATACAACCTCGCAATGTACCATTCACCTAGTTGATTAAAAGCAACATGTTTGTAATAGAGGCATGGAAGCTGATATTCATCAGTTTTACACTGTCCTAGCTTTAAACATACTATGTTGAATTAGAAGTACACATACCATTGCTCCGTACGTTTCCATGTAAAACATCTCCTAAGCCATACACACACGTCCCATTGAATTTGTTGCACCAAAGATCCGTTTCGTTATACTGGCATGTGTCTCCGTACAAACCGCTAACACATCCTGGGAAGTACGAACGTTTTTTTTTAAATCTCATCTTTATTCAGTATACATTAATTTATATAATACAATTTACAATAATATTTGGTTTTCTGAAAGAAAAGACAGTGTGGCTTATTTTTCTGAACCTGTAATATAAATGTTTTACAAAGTAACGATAATTGTGTTTAATGATACTCTAGAAATACTTAAACACAGAACTTTACGATACAAAAACACATACAGTACTAATTATAGAATTTAGACTTTGACAAAGCCTTTACATGTCAAAGTTTGGCAGCAATAAATGCATATTAATGTGTATCATTTTAGAATTTCAGAAGAAGTCTTGGTTGTCGATTTCTGTTATTACGAGAATTCTTAGGATATTTAAAAATAGCCTGGCTGTTCATGTACACTACCTTCACAAAATATACCATAAAAACCAACTTAATATTTAAAACAATTGTCGCTACTATTGCAAGAAAATAGTTCCAGACTATTAGCAGGGCATAGGTTAAAGCATTCTTGGCCCTGATGTTCACATTTATATTCTGCACGAGACACACACACACACACACACATATATATATATATATATATATATATATATATATATATATATATATATATATATATATATATATATATATATATATATATATGTATCGGCCTATATTTTAGGGATTACAATCACAGCATTGCTACCTTCTTCACAAAAAGCTCCTTCTCTGCCTGCCACACATTCTTCACATGAACCATTGATATGGTGACATTGCTGTCTTAGACAGTTGATGCTGCATCTCAAACTGCAGTTGATGCCGTATGTTGTGGCACCACACTCTGCAGGAAAGCACGTAAAATACACTGAAGTATACAACAGTACTTCACCCTTTTGTTTCGCAACCATTAATACACTATAACACAAACATTTTTCTAAAACCAATGCCTCATATTTATGTTATGTTTATGCTAATTAATAATATTAACAAGGTTAAAATCAATGCATAGGTAAAATCATCACACAAACTATAAAAAACTAACATGCGAATCTAATGCATATTGTTTACTTAATAAACATGCTTATATCATATAAAATAATGAGTTACCTTGTAAGCACCCCTCCCCTTGATAACCAGCAGCACAACCAGACCGACATCCGCCTGTAGCTACAAAACATTTCTCAGTTGGGTTCATACAATTACAGTTCATATTACATTCAAGCCCGAAATATATTTGTGAACAGTGATTATCTGAAATATAATATACACTATCATTTTAAATACGCATTTTAAAATACATTTTTCCTTAAAATACACACAAGAGCCACAATGGGACATCTTAATCTTGTGTACACACCGCCGTATATTTCAACTTCACATAAGGTCAAGAATGTTGTTCCACTTATTTGGGTGTATGTGGCAGCAACTGATGTTTTACTTGTTATGTTGTATACACCGACGTCCATATTGACGGCTGGATCGGTGAACGTAAACAAGGATCGGTTAACACTGTCTCTGGTTACCAATACAAAACCAGATAGCCTTTCTCGAAGATTATCTGTGCAAATTTTCAAAATAAATAATTAGTAATTGTTATTATTATTGAAAGTATGCATTTTGAATAATACTTATATAAAGAAAAATAAAATTTTATGACATTTGAACATATTATGTTTTGTTATTTAAATTTATTTTAAAAAATCTCAAAACGGATGCGTTACCTCTGTTGTAAATAACATATCTGTTGATGTCATAAGGTCTGTTGAAAAAAACTTTCCAAAAATTAAAACTTTCACTTTGTGTGTGTGAACATGACAGCTCCAAAATGTTACCACTGTTATTCCCGTCTACAGCTTTAGAAGAAAGGTATACACCTCTTAGATCAGAATAGTCACTCGACTGTACAGTTGCTTGTTTTAAAGCAACATTTCGACCTACAGAAAAGTTTGCAAATCGTCACACATTTGAATATAATAAATGAAAATATATGATTGTTCATAATTAACTCATTATTATTTTCTTTTAAAACTCTAAAAGTATAATCCAGAAGAAATGTTATTTTACAAAAAATATCAAAGATTATAATTTTCATAAACGGATTGATTTGCCAATACACTAATGCTTTTGCACACAATTTAAAAGAGAAGAGAACATGGCTTACCTCCACTAATATAAACTGAACAAACAGTTGTAATAGATTGAAAGTCAAATGTGATTCGGGTAGCTGTAACTCTTATATTGCAAACGATGTCTGTTATTTTCTCATTTACTTTGTATTGTCCTTGATCAGAACATGTGATATTCGCAAGACTGCGGCTACTTTCCTTAAGGCTGACAACTAGCTTATCCAGAGAACCTGTGTAAAAATAACAGTAAAACAAAATTCTCCTCTCGGATCTGATAATAGACCTGATCTGTATTTTGACCACCGCTTATGATGATATGTATGTGTGGTCAGCACGATGCGTATATTCCTGTAGTTTCCCTTACATGAGTAAGTACCCTACTTGGACTTGGGTAAGTCCTATCTTGTCTCTTGACTCGAGACGTTCGGGCTAGTAAGGACAAGTCCGCTGTGAACAATGATCTGAAAAATGCGCAACGGAAATATGTGCAAACATAAATTAGCGAACAATTAACATTTTTCTCTTTGCGCACTTTTCACTTTTCGCGCTGTTCTGTGTACGCATTTTTCTGTTTGCACATTTATCTGTTTATCCTTTTATCGTTGCGAACTTTTTTTTCTGAGAACCGATGTAAACAATAATGTTCTAATAATATTTCAAAACGTCATTACTTTTGCCACTATTTAAAAAAATGCAAATGTTAAGTTTACATTAGTAACGTATCTATATTACAACATTCTGTCCATGTTTCCTACAGTTATACGTACCAGGTTGAGCCAGAACTATTCGGAACCACGTGAACTGGTAGCCAATAGACCAGTTAAACTCTAGCGTCTGTAGGCTGGAACAGGTCTTATCATTGTTGTCTGTCGTCTGGCTACAACTTGGTGCAACACTACTTGTCCTTTGTGCTAGATCATCTGATAGTTAGGGTATCAAAGGTGTTACAACTTTAAGATATCATACACATACACAATTTGATACGTTAAATAAAAAAAAAACAAGATTTCAAAGAAAATTATTTTCAAGAAAAAAAAGCAACAACACGTGAAACATCAAATAAAGCAAATGACACACCCAGAAAACCGCGGGTAATAAAAATTCAAGAAAATTATTCTAAACATTCAGTATGATATTCCCATATTATGTGTAGTACACAAGAACACATTAGTGATACGCTGCGTAGGTCCGGTATATCAGTCCAGAATACAGCACAATTCACAGGTGTTATGACGATAAATTATGCTTTTTAGCCTTTACAATCTGTGATGGTACTTATTCGTATATAAGATATAATTGTTTTTTGTTAAATGAAGTGTGCAAATAAATTCACAATAAAGCTAAAAATTCTATATACTTTAAATTTATTTATATTTATTTTGTAGGAAAAAATTACACTGTAAAACAAATCTAAAGTGTAAATTATATACTTTAAAATAAAATCAGTAAAAACGATTTCTAAGCTGTTTCGAAAAGAACTGTATTATACTGATCTTTATTAAGATTATAAATTATAAGCTTACAGTATTGGCATAGCGGCCCGAACCATCCGGGCTCACAGGTCTCACTGTCAACACAACGTCCATCACTGTCACAGTCATTGTTGAGGCAGTGACACTTATACTGACAGCTGGGGCCAAACCATCCCTCGGTACAGGCTGAAATATCTCACATAACATACACTAGTTTTGATAGGAAATCTAGTGGAGTTCAAATTGAATTTATCGAGTGGCGTATCCAGTTTACTAGTCATAAGACCTACCATCCAACCACCCCTTGTCCGATTAATTGCTTTCCACGTCAGTTATTTTGCAGAATGTTTATTTAATTAAAAAAAATAGAATGCTTGTATCTCCTGACCAAGGAAAACTTGTGCACATGTTAAAAAAGGATTACTGCCAGTTAAATGCATATCTACTTATCTGTCCCGTTGTCTTGGTTTCTTTGGGCGATACAAGCGTCCCTTTAAAAAATGGTCTACCTCCTTTTTTTTTAATTAAAAAAAACACATTTAAGCACACACACATAAATATATATATATATATATATATATATATATATATATATATATATATATATATATATATATATATATATATATGTATATCGTGGAGCTGACTCCTTTTTGTGCACTCAGCCCTCGACCTACCGTGAAAACCTGCATACGCCACTGAATACATCACACTACAACGTTATATTATTCAGACTCTACCTTCAGTAATAGCATAATGGCAACAGTACAACAAAATGAAAATGAAAAGTCTTGAAGCCATGGTTATCTAGGTTTTCTCTTTTAATGCTTGTCACTTTCGGCATTGAGCTGCAGTGGCCCACAAAAGAGTGTGTAAATATATAATTAAAAATGAAATTCAAACTTTACTTTCGTATAAAATTCTTTTTTTTTTGGTTGTAAAATCCAGCGGTTCTCAAAATTAAATACACAAAGCCCCATTAAAGAAACGATTCTTTTTAGAATTATAATTCTTGTGATTTTGAATTTCTGAACAACCGATTCATATGGTTCATGAAGTCTTTTTAAAATGAAACTATTAAACTAATTTTTGTTATATTACATTGGCTTAATTAAGACAAAGATTAATTTCTATGCTTTGTAATTACATATGTTTTTTTATAAGGAAGCTGTCTTTTAAAGGTAATTCAGGTCCCTTGGTACTCAAGCAAAGTTATTACTAGACGGCACAGTAAATAGCTTATTACTTCATGTTAAATTGTCAATATTAAAAGTATTTTTTTCCAGCACAAATTAAGAAGGTGTTGGTAGCTGGTGGCGGTAACTCGCAGTGAAGAGGACCACTGAATGAATACCCGTGTCAGACTGTTTAGAAAATACAGGTAAATCGATCCACTAGAGCGCGACTGCGTCAAGCTAAACCGTGCGACATTCCGTTATGAACTACACCCACTATCCACGCATATTGCACACACTTTTTATAAGACTACCAGGAAGTCTGCAGCTGGTCAAAAGAATATTTTACTATGTGTTAAGCGTGTTGATTCAACGTTCAACACTGTTGTAGGTTCCACATTGGCACACTGCTACCGTGTAGCTAGTGTGTACACAACCACTCATATGAAACCAGTGAAGGCCAGATTGTTGGAGCTTGGGTTAGCATACTATAATAAAGACCCCACACCCACTTTACACGCAGGATTTATATGGTAGATATTATGTTTGTTAAAACCCGCAATTAACAAATATATAAATTTTCTTTATTTTTAGTTTCTCGCCTATGGAGAATAGAGGAAATATTGCTCTATTTTTAAAAATAAAAATTGACATCGAGATTTTGAGACATCTCGTCGTTTTTGTTTTCAAATTTCTCACTCAAAAAAATGTTGCAATTGTGTGTCTGTCTTTCTGTAACCACTCAAATGTTGATAGAAAATTACAAATTTGATATGATACCTATATTTAAAATTTCGTCAAACTAGCTTAAACTGACTAAAGTTATTTTGTTTAGAGACAAACCTAATGTCAATATGAAGTATTTCCAGATCTGGACAATTTTGTCAAATCTCGATTTAGATTTTTTTCACGATCACAATATATTGATAGAATGGGCAATAAAGTAAAATGTGTAAGACTGCGAAACTATCAAAGTATAAGTTAATAATTCAGCGTTAGAGGCGACCCGAGGGGGGGGGGGGAGGGGGGGGGGGAGTCGGACAGCAACTGGTAACACTCTTTAGGGGGTAACACAAAGACAAAAAAATAGCAAAATATCTCAAAGAAAAATGCTGTTCACCGGTATGAATAACTGAATATAAATTACCATCTTTACTATTAATTGTGCACACTTTAAGACTATTAAAGGGGAGGGGTGGAGGGATGTCACAAACCGCTAAGTTAAAGAGGATTAAAGGCTTGTTGATTATTTTGAATAACGATTAAGTCAGTCAACGACAGGAGAGGGGGTGACACCGAAATCTAATAACTTATGATAAAAACGAGCAATCAATAGGTGTATTTTGCGCACAAATTAACGCCATTATGCAATCGATGAGCTCACACCAATATGATATTAGTGCTAATTTAAATTTGTTCTTGACAATTAAATATTACAAAACGAAATGTATTTATACATATTTATTTCTATAAATATTGTATTATACATTTACATACACACATTATATATATATATATATATATATATATATATATATATATATATATATATATATATATATATATATATATATATATATATATATATATATATATATATATATATATATATATATAGATGTGTGTGTGTGTGTGTGTGTGTTTCTATGTGTGTATATATGTGTGTGTGCGTGTTATCCTTTAACGGCTAGACTTTGCTCCAAAATGTCCAATGTAAATGTAAACACAGATTTAAATGTTTGTTAACAAAATGTTTTATACAAATTTAATCAGTATTACATAAAGCTGCATTATACATAAGAGAATTGTTAATTATTGAATGCTACACTCTACTTATATACATATTTAACAATTAGCATAGACGGTGTCTTCTTGATTGAGTTCTAACATGTATTTGCTGTTTTTTCCTGGAATGTTGTGGTTGTTACAGTAAGCTGCTCTGATGTTGTATCTGAGTAAGACTTCATACAGACAGTAGTACTGCTCCTGGAATTGGATCAATATATAATTGTATGCGCTGTCATTGTTTATAAAACATAAAGATGAGAGAGTTTTCTAAGAGCATAAAAGTATGAAAATAATATACAGGTTAATATTATGTTTAAATCGTCTATATATCGCTAACCGACTAAAAACGGTTGAGGTAATGACGTCTAAAAAATTTGAGGCAATTGTTCTATATCAAGATTTCGGGTGTTTATTCAACAACCATCAAGTTTCATTTAAGTAAGTATGTTATTATGTAAGGTTATATTTACCAGAGATGGGATGACCTGTGGTCTGATACATTTGATGGCACCAACAACAAGTGGAACTGTTAAGCTTTGGTCATGGTCCATTCGGTCAAGTAGAAGACTCAACACACAGGCCAGGCCGCTGAACTCAGCTCCGTTTCTATATACATTTTTTTGATGGTAAGTTTTAAAAATATTAAAAGTCAGTGTCTTGATTTATATCCTCATAACATTGTATTTTATTATAATTTATATTAATAACTATTCCATCTATAATATGAAAATATTTTTAAACTCCTATTCTAGCTTACAAGTAAATCGCAATTTAAGAACAACGAATGTGTTCTACATCAATGAATACACTTTGAAACGGTAGCCTATATATTAATGTTTTTATGATGAGAAATAAAAACCAAAGCGTTTCTAACCTATGCAATGTGATGGTGTGTTTAATTTTTATATTGTTCACATATGTACAGAGTTTTGAAGATCAGACAATTTATCCGACTATTTACCTGCACATGTAGAGTACTCTCCCCTGTGCCTGTACATTATTTGACCTTGTGTGTTTGAGAAGTTTGAGAAGATTCTTGGGATTCAGGTCTGTGCTTTTACTCGCGATGTGGGTCACGTGAGTTTCATTGGTTACCTGAAATATAGGTAAAAACAAGCTATTAAAAACAGTGTTGATTAAATATTATATAAGTTTTCTTAAATAACATTGTCATTTTTTGTATTGTAAGAAAATTCTAAGCTTAATATATAAGCCTATAAGCGTTATAAGCATAATTTAATCCCATAAACATTATGTCATTTTAAAACTTTCATGTATGTGATATAATGTATGTTAATAAGTAGATACAAATGTTTTGTTTATTCCTAAATATTGTCTCACTAATCTACAGCATGAAATAAAATAGTTTACAAACATTGGCAGGTAGGAAAACAATCTCTTTCTTAACAACTTTGACAGTGATCTGTTGTTCCTCCCATAAACTCTCAGACTTGACAGGTCCTGTGTGTATTTCATATGGTCCACAGTCTAAAGGTGTTGTCATGTTGGCTGGCAAGTACTGGCCTAGGGTCTGTGTCTTAAAAGTTAGAAAATGATTTTATGAGATATCAACATCAAGTATTTCAAAGTGAAATATAATCCTTTACATCTTACTTGTGCAGTCAACAATTAGTATCATTTTGTTTACGAATGAAGCATTATGTACCGGCATGTGTGCATCGGTGGTAGAGATCTTGACTGCTAACACGAAAGTGAGTTCGAATCCGGGTTCAAATCTGTAGAACGTCCCTGAGTCCACCCAGCTCTGGTTGGTCCGTAACTCAGGTTAGAAAAACAAAGGCGGCTGGGCCAAGGTATGCCAAGGTAATTAAAACAGATGAACTCTACTTCATACGACACATGTGTTCTTGGTATAAACGGAAAAAGACGATACTGTGTATGTATTAACCAAAATATTAGTTTCCAAAGAAAAAACACTCAAACTTATTGATATACTACACTACGAGATTTTTAAAGTTTCTGATAGTGATAGTACAATACTTAATTTTTTTTTCTAAAACAAATGTTTCCTTATTTTTTTGTATTTGTTATATGCTTAACATGAGACAATCAAAAGGGGAGTTAAGCAAAATAAATATATTAGAAAACTACAATTGGTTATGACCCCTCAATGTAACTCATAAATTGCATTTTTTTTTCTATAATCTAATTTAACTTAAATATCTTACACATAGTACGCATGATAAGGTTTAATTTATTTGAGAAATCTAAAAATTAAAGAATTCTTTTCTTGTCACACTGTGAACTATTTCATGTCATTAAGAATTGAATATATATATCGTACACCAGTCCATTTAGATTACATTGTAATATCACTAATAAGTTCAAACAAACGGATACAAAATTAGTATATATGAGGGATATCTGATGTGTATTATTGCACATACAAACACAAAGAAATAGATACAATATCTTTGATAATTTTCCATTTAAGCTCATATAAACAAAAAAAATATATAAGCCTGCTCACTAAAAATGGCCTTGAAATGATCATGTGAATAAAAAGTATTTAATGATTTACTAAGGCGTTACTATGTGCACTGATTATGTGCCGGTGGCTAGAGTTCTTCAGTAAAATGTAGTGTATAATTTAAAAAAAAATGTCTCACTTTTTCAATGCCAGCAACTTTAGTTTGAAAAGCCACGACCAGTTTAACATTGTACTGTGCCACCAATCTCCAGAAATCTGTGACTGTGTTTGGCATTGGGAGCTGTGTTAGTATCTGGTTCTCGCGTTTGGTGAAACCCTGGTTAATTTAATATAACACAGGACCTCATAATTTCGAATGGTTGATGAATTTTCTTTCAATAAACTAACTGACTACATCTAAATAGGATTATCTTAAAGTGCAAAAATTATGTAAATATCTGAACTTATAAGCTATACCTACAGGGACCAGCACAGCGTTGATGTAACTGGCTAGATTATTCGCTTCACGCGATAAAACTGCTTTGTATAATTTACCTAGGAAGATTACAGTGTGAATTTAATATCACTCGTTTAACTAATTCAACTAGTCGGGTGGATATACACTATAACTAATATAGTAAGAAACACAAATCTAACTTGGCTGTATTGAAGGATGCCTATCTCTTTTAACAGCAGTATTGAAGTCGCCATTTTGATAAACATTTGAATCTTCGACTTGTAAAACTATTTCTGAATTCTTTTCCTTGTAAAAACCATCGCTGACTTTTGTAATTGCCTATAATAAATTATTCTTAATTATCACACATTATTTTATATTAGTTATGTAGTAATAGATTGTGACTGTTCTCAACAAAATAATGTAGGCTACATGTATCGTGTAGTAATTATCTCACCCGGAACTCTAATTCCAAGTTGCTGATTCCTGAGACTGAGGTCTCCTGCAGGTACTTGATCCTGGCAGTGATGTCGTTAGCTGTCACGGTGGTTCCCATACAGATTATAGCAACCTGGGCAGCCCTGTGGAGGAACTCGTACTGCTCCTGAAAGTAGTGACATGTAATAACGTGAATAACGTGTTCATACATTATCATGCAAGTAGAACTCTTGAATAACGAAATAAAATAATAATAGGACTGCTTAAGTGTTAAGGTAAATACAAAAAAACAACAAAGTTAGATGCACTTTATTTAAACAAAATACCTTAGCCATAAATATTGACGAAAAAAAATAATTGTAACAGATTTGTACATCCATTTCGTTTTACATGTTGCAAATTACCCTTGAGTCTCTAAATCAATACCCCCTTCATTTAGAATTGTTAAATATATAGAAAATACATGTTTAAATTTACCTGAGTTTGAACCATCAGAACCCTGTCTTGTCTGAGTTTGGCCACAGTTTGAAAACAATTTATCCGCCCCGTGTCTTCAGCTTCTCTCATCACATTACGTAGAGCGATGAAGGTTCCAGTACGACCTACACCCGCGCTACACAAACAATAATTAAATACATTTAATACTTGTAGCACGTTATTAAATTTATGTTTTTATATCTAAGACAATGATGTATATGAATGTTACTTAACCCATATTATGCTAGCGTCCCACTTATGGGACGCTTGTAAAAAAAATTGCTAAAAATTATTCAAAACTAGTTAAAACACAAAATATGTTTCATTGTATTTGAAAATGGTTAGACTATTGACTTTGTGCGTGTTTTGTGAAAAAAATTAATTTAGAAAAATGTTATAGCGCCGGCTTGCAGGACTTGTCAAAATGGCGGAAAAAAGAAAACATGCGCACTGGAAGATGCATATCTTCTAAAATATTAACATTTTTAGTGCAAAATACATTTAACATTTGTAGCAGTACCATATTTCTATCTGATAAAAAATTAAGAGTAACAATTGTTTTTAACTACTTCGTTATATCAAGTGTACAACAAGCGTCACATAAGTGGGACGCTAGCAACGAAAGGCCCTATGTAGATTGTTAGTAGTATTTATAGATATTTAATTATGACCTTGACCTATATTTATGTAGATTGTTACACAAACGTCACATTTATTGGACTCTAGCGAGAAACACAGATGCAAATGTTTATGTTAAATGGTTGTTTATGGTGAAACAATTGTTTACTTTGTTAACTGTTGATTTTGGGGTGTTAAGTAGTATTTATAGGTATTTAATTATGACCTTGACCTATATTTACTTATATATTATTGTATAAAAAAATTTAAAATATTGAAAAACTTACATTTTATTTTTAAGTTTTCAGAATTACACTAACTGAAGTATTTAATACCATTGAATATAAAATGATATAGTATTGCTGTAAATTTACTAGTGTGTGATATTAAAACTATACCAAACCAGAATAATGACAATGGTCACGATTTAGGTAAAACGATTCAGTCATGGGGGTTGGTTAACACTCTTCATATAAGAGAACTCAAGCAACATATAGATCTAGTAGAAATGTGAATTAGCTATGTACTGTTGTCATGCCCCAATAATATTCCCTTCCAAAGGTTCCCGATACCAGTTTTACTTTGATAACTTTTACGAAGCTTAGTAAGGGGATTGCTGGTGCTAGATTGGGAGCAGTGTGCATAGTGAGGTGCATACACGGATGAGAGCCATGAACACTCAATACAGGACTACAGAGACGGATCCGGGCCCTAGAAATAAGATGTCTGATGTCCTAATGTACGCCTGTGAAGGGGGGGGGGGGAGGACGGGGGGGGGGGGGAAATAGCGAGGGTAACAAAAGAATAGATGGCTGGATGACATCTGGGACTGGACCGGATCGTCTTTTGCAAATTCACTGAGGGCAGAGTTTCTCCCAGGCAGGACGGGGGGGGGGGGGGGGGGCTCTGCCCACAGAACAAAATGGAATTTATATAGAAAACATACTTTTATCAGTGTCCACCTTCCCCAGGAAATTTAAGCCCCTCCCCCTGAAAGTTTCAAGTACGCCCCCCCCACACTAAATCAATTATTTATATTTAATTATATTACATTTTTGATGAATAATAACAATATTTGTGATCATGTGTGTATAATTAGATGTACCAGTCACAGCTTTACTTATTTCCAAGTGTTATTAACTTTGATGGATGCTAGATTGAAAGAAAACTAGACATGTGAACATAATTTCTGCATTTTAGACCATGGTATGGCTAACCCAATTGAACATTATCAGTATTTTTAGCTGTCCTAAACAATGAAATCATTGGCCTTACAATACAAAATCAGTATAGAGCTTAATTTTCGCGAGATTAGCCATATTTCGTGATAATGATTTTTTTCCCAATAAATGTACATGGGGCCGTTCGTTGCTAGCGTCCCATTTATGGGACGTTTTTTTAAATATCGATATTTCAAAAAGTATTGATTAAAAAAAAAAAAAGCTATAGTCATTCCTTTATTCAGTGCCCAAAAGCTAAACCATGTAAAAAAATTATAAAAATTTGAGACCTTGGGATAATATGGGTTAAAACGTCACACCAGAGGCGTAGCGAGGGGGGAGGGACCGCACCGGGTGACACCATTTAGGGGGGGGTGACACCAAGGCAAAAAATAGTAAAATATATAGAGAAAAATGATAATTCCACTTAATGAAGTGATTAATTCGAGTGTTAAATAGTCTTTTAAAAGGTTAAAATCGAAAGTTTGAAGGGGGTGGTGCAAATCGAAAGTTTGTCCCGGGGAAGGGTCGCTACGCCTCTGGGGGGTGACACCATTAAGTGCCGCACCGGGTGACACCCGACCTCGCTACGCCACTGCCCGTTACACCACTTAGTGGTTCCGATGTAGTATATGCCAGTTTTTAGATAGGTCTACGTTTTAAAATTATTTTGTTTCTAAACAATGTTTTTTAATCAGAAATGTGCCAGCTGAAATGTATGAGCTTATTAGAAATAATTAACTCATGTAAACCTGCAGTGGACAACAATAGGCCTTGATGTACTCCCTAACGCCACCCTCTGTTCAAAGTCCACAAGTCCCCACGGTGTTAGAGGCACACCTTTGTCTGGCCACGATGTGAAGTGGAACTGGTTGAAATGGTGGGTCGGTTTGTTTTTCTGTAATAAACAAATATATTTCATTGTAATATATATAAATATATATATATATATATATATATATATATATATATATATATATATATATATATATATATATATAATTATGGCCAGGTATAATAGTTATCTTAATTGGCTCTGACCTTTTTAAGTTCCATCTTTCGAATCGTGTAGTCTGCAAATACGTCTATTGATAAAAGCTCAACTTTTATATCACCAAATGTAGCTTTTCCTTTATCTGACCAGTATTTCACAGATTTCACCTTAGTGAACGAGATATTTTCAGCCACATTTATAATGCACTATTTTAAAGGGTTCATAATTCTTCATCCATTACATACAAGAGCGAAAACACCCTTTCATGTATTTCTATTAGAACTGTAACAGGCGCTTAATATGATGGGGCTATTGGTAAAAATTGAAAAATAAAATTACTTACCATTCCTTCTTCAATCAAATTAGTCAACATCACAACTTTATCAACTTTTTGTTCCCACAACATTCGAACGAAGTCGTTCACGACCACATCATTTGGTCCTAAAATATTGTTAGGTTAGTATTCATATGTGAATAACAATTCAACGATAGTTTTAACTGTCTGACATTTTGTGCTTTCAGACTATGTGTGTTTACTTCAATAAAAATAATAAACAATACAGTAATTGTTAGAGCTTTAACATCAACCTTCTACAATTAAATACGTTTTAAAAGTTTTAAAATGAGCATGTTTAGAATTAATATTTTAGATTAGACGATGTAAGTAACTATGATTTCTTATAAAGGGCACTCGGTGATTTATGAAATAAAGATGTCAAAGTAAAATATCTGAACATAGAGAACTAAGTTGCTTTACGACAAGCATATTATGAGACTAAAACCATGCATGTAAAAGTTCTAACCCCGGTGAGGCTTTCCACTTCATGTAAAATCAGATACTTTGTAAGTCTATACAATAATTGGAAAATTAATAACCCTGGTAGACTTTATTTACTTGTAAAAAGTACTTACAAAGTCGGCGAGATACTGCTTTTAAACGTACTTACCTTTTGAAGACTATATGGTATTTTGACGATAACCCATGCTAGTAAAAGATTTTACCTAGCGAGGCTTACAATGCTTGTAAAACTATTAAACTTGTTAGGCTATATAGCCTACTCCTTGTAAAATGACTTACCTTGAGAGGCTTATTACAATGTTTATTAAATACCTACCTTGTGAGGCTATGAATTTCTCCTCGTTGTTGTAGCCCTGAAACCAAGAAATTAAAATGACAGTAACATCTTTACGTAGCTAGAAATCCAATATCTTATAAACAATGCCAACAGTATGTGTAGATAGATATAAGATTTATCTTACATACGCCTAAGATTCAATAAAGTAACAAAAGTTAAATTACTTCGATGTAGGAAGCATTGATGTAGTCGCCTTCGTTTTTTCTTGTGTTGATTTCAAGATGGACGCGTGAGTGGTCGTCTGAAGGTAGAGTACATACATCATAGAAAACGTGAATTTTATCTAATCAATCCTATGTAATTAATTAACATGTTTTCACAAACGTCATACATGCACAAATATTCTTGTATCTGTTTTTATGTTTATTTTCTTCACTTTGACCATCAAGCATTGTCACATTCTGTGGTGGTGGAATTTTCTGGAATTAGTTTAATTAGTTTTTATGAGCTTATTATAGTGAAATATAAAATTAAAATTTATATTTATCTAAACATACGTAGATTTTACGAGTTGTTACAATACATCTGCTCTAAAATAGTGTATTTAATTTTTCTTTTGGAAATATTTTTTTGCAACACATTTTTTATAGTGTGCTTATTATACAAATAATAACAATATTTGAAACTTTTAATATGAGTTTATGAATCGTCTATTTTAAAACATTAACAAAAACTCTGAAAAAGAGTAACAAATCTGACTTTGAATTCCTCAATGAAGAATTCCCGATTGTGTGTTTGCATGTAGTCGTTGAGTTTTGGTACTTGGATGAACCTGTCGTCTGAGTCAGGGGTGTCGTTACAGTAGGCTGCAATCACTGCTACTGGCTTGTGGGTGGCTGAAGATCACAGAGTATTACGTCACACACTATAGCACATTTTCTAAACAGTATAAGTACATTTCTGTATACTAAAATCATTAGATAAAGTAGAGTGTGTTACATCTATTAGGAGTCTCTTGAGTTGGTGTATAACGTATTTCAAAAGGTAGCTCAGTTGTTTTCCTCTTCTTCAAACGTCTTTGTCTGTAACAATAGTTAGTTATGTAGCAATAGTCTTTAAACACAACTTACTGACTTTTAGTTACAATTACCTAAATATCAACTTATTTTTTTTAATTATTGAATATGAATATGTATTTTAGAATACATTTGTATGTTAAAAATGGTCAACTTATATGCCATGTGTATAAAGCATACAATATGATCAGTTAAATAAAATATTGGCTATTTATGTTAAGTCATGAAGTAATCTATAAAACTAATAATTATAATATATTCTCATAAGTAATTATAAAATTATGAATGGACGGTATTATTTTTTAAATTTAAAATGGCATTTAAGGTTCATTCACTTCTTAGCAGTATATTAAAACGGGTATACGGCGGAAAATACTTTGCGATACATGCATACAATATAGACCTACCTCCAAATGAAAATTCCAACAAATAAAGCAAGGGCAACAACAACAATGACGGCCACAGGGGCAATAATGACAGCTAGATTGTCGTCACTTGTGGGCGAGATTGGTCCTGAAGTATCTATGTTTACAGACAAATTATCACTGTACAATTGTGTTTGATTTAGTATTTCTTTAACGCCCAGTACAATATTTCACAACCAGCGCATGTATAATATTAAGAAAACTTATAACGTACAAACTAATAATTAAAACACTCACTTGTATTAAAAAATGACCAACAATTTAAAGCTGTTGAGTTAAATCCGTCCCTACAGACGATAAGTCTGAGACCGTCAGTCGTGTTACACCAGATCTTTGTGGTGTTTTTAACACACCAACTACTACAATTAAACTCACAGTTGCTACCGTTATAGCCTACATCACATGCTGAAAAATATCCGAGCATTAAGAAAAAAATAGGTCCGATACATTTATACATACATACATAAAACATTTATATATATATATATATATATATATATATATATATATATATATATATATATATATTATAAGACCAAAGCTCTATCTTACACGTGTTACACAGATTCCCTGTATATCCCAGCTTACAACCTTCTAGACAAGTCCCATTGTAGCTGTCACACGTGACATTCCCAGCAAAATGCATCGAACAGTTTTCACAGCAGTCTTTTCCGTAAGTGAAGTTTGTACACTCTGTTAACGATAAAACAACTTTCCCATTGTAGCTGTCACACGTGACATTCCCAGCAAAATGCATCGAACAGTTTTCACAGCAGTCTTTTCCGTAAGTGAAGTTTGTACACTCTGTTAACGATAAAACAACTTTCCCATTGTAGCTGTCACACGTGACATTCCCAGCAAAATGCATCGAACAGTTTTCACAGCAGTCTTTTCCGTAAGTGAAGTTTGTACACTTTGTTAACGATAAAACAACTTTCGAGGATAAACAAATTTTCTCTAAACTTTAAAGGGTATTAAGTGGAACATGAAGCGGTATGTAATATATTTTAGTATAATCAACAGCCTAGTATATTGTACAATCAAAACCAAGCTCATAACAACATGTCGGGCCTTAATACTCTTAGCTCTCGTGAACACTTTGGTCCATATTGGCTGAAATGTCATTTTTACAGTTACAATTCACATTGTCACGATAACCACATATACAGTAACCAAACATCTTGTCAAAATGTGTTTATACACAAGTTTTAACAAAGTAATTTTTGGACTGACAAACTTACTTTCAGTACCATCACTCAACAAACATATAAACAATACACTTGAAGAGATTTAATAGCAACTGTGCACTGATCAACAAGCTTGCCTTAATACAATATTATTGTATTTACAACAGACAGGAAGAAAGACTTAAATTAACTACCCGTGAAAGTTAGACTGCATACTACATATTTATTAATTACACCCGATAAATAACGAAGATCTGAAACAACACTAAAAGTAATCTATAAACTCTAGTATAGTCCACAGACAACTCAATCATCACGCATATATAATTTTATTCAGATTAATTCAGACACCCTGTCAGCGACTCTCTAAATGAAGGCGGTGTATAAACGTTTTTTATTTACTTAACGGTGTTGTCCTAGTGTTTGTTCAAATTTAACCAAGGTATTGACTCAGCGACACAACTGAGTTACATAATTTACCTGCTGCATATTTCGATAGGTGTTAAGTCTAGACAAGATCTCAGCAGCTAGTGTAAGGTAGGGAGCACTAACTAAAGTTGGCTTCCCTCCCCTCCCCATTCCGTATATTCGCTAATAATTTCTTTTTTTAAAGTCAACATTTGAAGAAAAAAACACATCTAACGACATAATGAATCGAGAAATAATTAGCTACCTTTATCGCAGAACTCCCCCTGGTAGCCCGGATTACACTGTAAGCAATGTCCAGTGGTTGCGTTACATTTAGAATCCGTGCAATTTGATGAACAGTTCATCTTACATCCGGATCCGTAATGAAATTCATCACAGGCTGTCACCAGAAATAATAATAGGAAAGCACATTTAAATTTCAATAAAATAACTTAAACTCGTAACTTTGATTTTTAAATAACAAATAAAATAAGTTTTTACTCACACGATTGGCAGAACTCTCCAAAGTATCCAGCAGAACAGTTGAAGCATTTTCCATTAACATTATCACAAACTTGATTTAAGCAAGTGATGTTCCACATCTCGCCACAATTCTGTCCGTAGTAAGTCTCATTACACGCTAGAACAATGAATTTAAATGTTTAATCATTGAGCTTAGCAGAAGGTCATGCAGTTAGTAATAGAGAGGTAAAGTCTCACTACACTCTAGGACTCTAAGAACAATAGAATGTGTGACATTGGAATCTTTTGACCTAACAGCAAGTCCTAATGTTAGTACTAGTGAAACTACTCACTGACGTCACACAAATCTCCTTGATAACTGTTATTGCACGAGAGGCATTTACAGGTCACTGTCTCACATGATGAATTGGTGCTATTCAATGAGCAGGTCATGCTAGAGTTGTCATGATCACTTACTTAAATAGAAAGAAAGGGACGTTATATATAGTATAAGGCCAACGCTTCTGATACAATATTAAACTCGGATAAAATAGACATTTGATAACACATCTACAAGCGGGCTCAGCCGTGTGTTGACCTACTGTATTGACATTGCGCTCCAAATTCTCCAACATTACTGGATGCCTCCCCCTGATAATTGCCTGTCTCATTATAAGTTGTGTTTACACATTGGCAGTCATACAGAGAGATGGAAGTTGTGTTTACACATTGGCAGTCATACAGGCATATGGAAGTTGTGTTTACACATTGGCAGTCATACAGGCAGATGGAACCAAACGCGTTTTCTAAAATCACATTTAAAAAAAAAAATTAAACGAAATTTCCTATAAATGACTAAAAATATGTTAGAATATATTTCAAATAATTTTCTCCCCTATCACGAAAAGTGCTCACAACTGTTATAATCAGATTTTCACTAATACAAATCATTGGATAAATTTAATTCTTAGGCTAAAACTTGGGAGAATCCGACTAAAAATTAACCTATCTAAAATTAAAATGGTTTAAAAACTAACTAACGTAACCGTAAACAGTTTAAAAAGTAACTTACCTGATTTTGAAATATTTACAAAGCTGTATGCCACAAGGCAGAAAAATATTTTTAAGACCATGATGGCTGAAGGTGAGAGGGTTTAACGCATTTGTTGTAGAATTTGCATTAAATGTATAAATGTTTGGATGTATACAAGTTAATATACACACACACTGCAACATTTTAAATGTATTGCTAGAAGTAAAATTAAACAAGAATGCGCTAAATAATTTACATTATAATAAAAGCGGATAGCGTGTCAACTTTAGAGTAATATTCATTAAAATCCGAATTTTTACTAATAAAATATTTCTAAAAAAATTAAGAAGATCTCAAATTAAATAAATTACCTTTACACGGGAACAACTTCAAATTTCACTGACTCCAGAATTCAATAATTATTCACTTCCTGGTTGGTGTTGCACAATTTTAAACCATTAAGGTATCACGTGACAAGTATTACATTTCTATCGATGTTTATACACGTTTTAAGTGCACACATTTCAATAATATATTTTTTATCCACCATTTAGATCTACCTTCATGTAAGAGAATTTCAACACCAGTGTTCCTACTGTTGAATATTAAACTACACAGTTTGCTTTCAAGTCTGACAGCCCACAAGTCAAACACTCATTAGTATAAAGTGTGTAGGCAGACTGGGTAGAATAAACCAGAAAACAGTTGCAGTGTAGAAGTGTAAAGGAAGTTTAAAAAAAAATATTCTTGCTTCATCTACACATGGGATGTCGAAAATTGTTTTTCAATGTGCATAATCAAAAATGTTTTTAGAAAACATCGTATGCGTTACGTTAACTTGAAACAAAGTATACATTAAAAGAGGTATGTACAGAGAGAGTATAAAATAGGTAGGTTATACACAACACTGTGTTGAAAGTAGTTTAGTAAGAAACTCTACTCTTCAGTGTCTAAGTTTATTATTTGTTTTTGTGCCAGTGTGTAGTTTACTTACTTGCCTTTCTGTATCGTAACTTGTATTCTAGCTGTCAATAAACGACAGCAAAACAATGACAATACACATAAAATCAAGTAACAAGTGGTGACTACATATTTTAATAGAATTAAGTCATCTGTACATAACAAACGTCAATAGTACATACTACGTTGGTTAAGTTAGTAAACATGTCTTAATGACATATACGTGTGAAATGAACACTTAATTGTTAGTACATCAGCTAAGTAGAAAGAAATCAACCCCAACATATGATGTCGATATTTTAGAAGTTAAAAAGATGATAGAAACATCGGAAAATGACGTAACATTTGAGTTCAAATAAGGGATGTAATCATTATAAAAAATGCAACACACGACATTTCTAAACTATGCGTAACAGTGCATGATTTAACATGATTATGTCCCTTAGTTGTTACAAATACAGTTTAGTTATTTTGAGGTACAATTTAAAGTTATTTTCTCTACAACCTTATTAATTTTTTCCAGTAATTATTTTTCTTGCTTTTTTTCCCAATAAGCGTTTGCTCTTTTATAAGTACACTTTTTCTCATAATATTTTATCTCGATTCTCATATTCAACTAAGTGGCTTTCAAGTAGAGCATAATTTATTTACAGGTGAATAAATAATGATACCATTATATGTCTTGACATATTTGGTATATTCGATTTCACCTGATAAATAACAAGTAAAATTAACAAAACAGTGATTGAAATTTTTTGTCACAATACGACGTCAACCGATGATTAGTTTTAAAACATTGTTTAATCTGTTTAGAAGATTTATATTTATGTAGTAGTATTTTACATTATACCCATGTTAAAAAATAAATTGCTGTATACAGAGAGAAATGTGGAGAAAATGTGCAATTGACTGATGTTATGCAAAAAGAAAACCAAATTCATACCCTCTGCTCCCCTACCCCCACTCACACACACACACACACACACACACACACACACACACACACACACACACACGTGTGAAGCGCAGCAAACCTCTGCTGTATTTATTTTTCACGTAGTTTGAGTTATAAATACATGTGTATGGTTCTCATATTAGTGTCGAGTGTAGAGAGTGCTCCATGTTATATAAAAATATAAGATTTAAGATCATAATACGCTGCTTATCTCACATATAAAATAATCAACAGCTATCGCAACTCCTACTCTTACTGTTTTGATTTACAGAAATAAAAAACGTATTTCATGCATGCTAAAAAAAAAGTAAAATAGTTTACTGATTAAAAGAGAGTATATATTCAACAAACCAAAAGATAAATTAAGAATATAGTACATATACATGAATGTTTAAGTAATCTTGAGGAATTTAGTACCATGGATTATTTGCATAGAATTGTAGTCATTAGGATTATAAATCTCATCCTAATTAACTGAACTGGACCGATAAAGCTCAGATAAAATTAAGGTATTAAATCCCAATACATTCCATTAAAGGGTGGAATCCTTTACAGTGTGGAGATCTAGCTATTGACGTAAATGTGTTCTTCTTCCTCTGGTAATGTGGCCAATGGTGAGTTTTGCTGTGATGGTAGAGACATTCTCTTATAATCACCGTGGGGTGTACTGATCTCAATGTACCTTTGTAGAACTTCATACAGACACCTGTACTGATCCTGTTAATTAGGAGACTATATTAGATATCTGTTCATAACAAATAATGCAATTATAAAATAATTAAATGAAAAGTATGTTTTAAAGCATTGTGTTTACCAGAGATGGGATGACCTGAGGTCTGATACATTTGATGGCACCAACAACAAGTGGAACTGTTAAGCTTTGGTCATGGTCCATTCGGTCAAGTAGAAGACTCAACACACAGGCCAGGCCGCTGTAGTCAGCTCCGTTTCTGGAAAGAATTGGTATTATGAAATGAAAAAAACAACGAATTCATGGGCTGGTCTTAGAACCAAGAGTTTTGAATTTATATTCATTTTACTTTTTGAAATCAAATAATGCATTAATGGTAAACAAATACAATTGTTTTCGCATTGTTAGAAAAAAGAAAAATACCTGCACATGTAGAGTACTCTCCCCTGTGCCTGTACATTGTTTGACCTTGTGTGTTTGAGAAGTTTGAGAAGATTCTTGGGATTCAGGTCTGTGCTTTTACTCGCGATGTGGGTCACGTGGGTTTCTTCCGTCACCTGTAATATAGTATTGAGATGATATCGATGCGTCCAATAGTTTATGTGACCTCGCCATATAAAGAGTAAGTGTGGTCAGCGCTACCCCCAAATCTTTTGTGTTAGCCTAAAGGATACATTTGATGCATATTACTTACTCCCTCAGGTAGGAAAACCATCGCTTTCTTGACAACTTTGACAGTGATTTGTTGCTCCTCCCATAAACTCTCAGACTTGACAGGTCCTGTGTGTATTTCATATGGTCCACAGTCTAAAGGTGTTGTCATGTTGGCAGGCAGGTACTGGGGGAGGGTCTGTGGTAACACAAAGTTGAATTACACCAGTTATTGTACACATTCATTAACATAAGTGAAAAACATACATACACTTTATGTACCATCTTCTGTCCACTATCTTACCTCATCATTTTTATTTGATCCCTTGTTAAAAGCCAGAATAAGTGAGACATTATATTGTGCCACCAATCTCCAGAAATCTGTTACTGTGCTCGGCATGGGGAGTTGGGTTAGTATCTGGTTCTCGCGTTTGGTGAAACTCTAAAGAGGTAAAGAATTTCATGGGATAAGCTTAAACACTTAAACGCTCTTTTGAGAAACCCTTCTCTCTCACTCTCTCTCTCTTTCTCTCTGTATATATATATATATATATATATATATATATATATATATATATATATATATATATATATATATTTGGTTTAGTACATACCGAAACTAATACAGCATTGATGTAATCACTAAGATTGTTTGATTCCATAGATAATACAGCGCGATATTGTTTACCTGTGATAAACACCTCTTTGTTGTGAGTGATAATTTATTATAGCGAGCGTTTAAATTTCATACACATATTTTAATAAATTATGACGAATAATTAAGTACAAAGAAAAACGCTAGATATCTTACTAATCAACATAACTTTAGGACTATTACGAGTAATGTTATCAGAGCCCTATTTCGTTTACTTGTATTATTCAAAAGTAGCTTAACCCGCCCTAATTTCATTATCTTTTAATTACAAGCACACCAGCACCGTTTTAGTTTAAATTGAAAGAAATTTCAAAGAACCTGCTTGTGATTATCAAATAATGTCAATAGATAGAAGTTCTTACTTGGCAGAATAAAGGAGAACCTGTTCTTCCTCAACGCAGTTGAAACGGTGTTTTGATAAATACCTTTTTGATCATCGTCGTTCTCAGTGTAATTATTATGTGTTGAATCATCGCACGCCTCTGAGACTGCCTGAGATTTTTATAGACAAAGGTATTTCATTTATACACAATCAGGAAATAGTTCAATATTTTGAATTTCGCATTTTAAATACATTTTAATATGTTAAATTAAAATATAAAGATTAGGTTCATGTTTTTTTAGCTCCATATTTTTAAGCGAATACCATAAATTCCTTTTCCATGTTGGATATTCCATCGCGGGATTGATCCCCAAGGAAACTGATTCTGTTTGTGATGGCACTGGACTTCACTGTTGTACCCAAGCAAACCATGGCGACATGCGCTGCCTTGTAGAGGAATTCATATTGTTTCTGGTGGAGAAAGGTAAAACCATAAAAACAAAGACTCATTGCCTTTAACTAAGCTATGAAATGTGACGCAATCCCATTTTTAGACTTATATTATTAATGTGTTTTGTTTTTCTTTTATTACCGCAGTTTGAACCATCAGAACCCTGTCTTGTCTAAGTTTGGCCACTGTTTTAAAACAATTTATCTTCCCCGTGTCTTCAGCTTCTCTCATCACATTACGTAGAGCGATGAAGGTTCCAGTACGTCCTACACCAGCGCTGTATTTAAATCCAATATTATGTAATTGTAAATGAGTAATTTAAAAAAACAAAAACTAGTAGTTTTTTTTTTTCCTTTTAAAAGGTTGATGTTTTTTTTCTTATTGCTTTATGTTAACGTATTTTTTATTTTCATTTTGATGTGAACTTCTTGAGAAATTTTCGAGTCAGTTTAATTTTTAAAAAAAAGATTTAACCTGCAGTGGACAACAATAGGCCTTGATGTACTCCCTAACGCCACCCTCTGTTCAAAGTCCACAAGTCCCCACGGTGTTAGAGGCACACCTTTGTCTGGCCACGATGTGAAGTGGAACTGGGTGAAATGGTGGGTCGGTTGATTCTTCTGTTGATAGTTAAATGAAAACCTGCTTAGCTACAGTGTATTACAATTCCATTTGTCATCATTTCTCTGACGTGGCTAGTATCTCATTTGTTCAATGACAATCAGTGTCGCAAAAATCAATATACAGAACATAGAGACACATATTTCAAATTATATGCCCATTTGTTAACGTAATTTTAATTGTTTGTTTTTGGGAGACTGTACATCACATATAATAAGTTGCTTAGTGGTATACACAGTGTTTCTTTCATGCATCTCGAAGTTCATCAATTTCATACCCCAAACGATGGGTTCCTACACTTGTATGATAGGCACCTTGGATACGGATCAGTTACTGTTAATAAAAGCCTTTAATTGAAAATATTTTTCCTCAACCATACACCTGCACTTCTAAGGAAGCTTTGTTATTGTTATTCTTTTTAAGTTACAGACCGCAAAACTATTAGTGAGAAATTATTGCTCAAATACAGACAGCAAAACTATTCGTGAGAAATTATTGCTCACATACCTTGATAAGCTCCAACTTCCTGATAGTGTAGTCAGCAAAAACATGAGTAGCTGCCAGCTTAACTTTGATATCACCAAATGTGGTTGTACCTTCTTCTGGCCAGTACCTTACACACTTTACCTGTACAGTAATTTTATTTGAATAAAAAGTTGCGTTATACTGCTCCTGAGTATATTTTTTTTTATATGCTGGATAATGTAGGCCTATATCTAAATATATGATACTCTAAAAACGTTTAGTGTGCATGCTATCTGTCTTTGTAAAAGTTTAGACCAACCTTGCCCTCTTCTACAAGTTCAGTCAACATGACAACTTTAACAACTTTTTGTTCCCACAACATTCGTATAAAATCATTGATGCTCACATCAGTTGGACCTGTTTTAATTGAATCGAGATTGACAAATGCTTCAGATCTAGGTATACTCTAATTCATAAGAAAAGCTTAATGGTGTAATTGACTTCCAAAAGTTAATCAAGATCACATATTTGGATGTATTGATTGCTGTTCTAACACAGATTAAATGAATTCTTACCTTGCGATGCGATACATTTCTCTGCACTGTTGTAACCCTGTAGATAATTAACATTGCTTGCTCAACGTTCGATTTAAGAATTAATTTACTACTACGTCTAATTTACTAAGAAAAAACTAAATATCTGAATGTATTGTTTATTATATGCATTTACACTAACAAAAAAATAACAATGTAACACAAAGGGAACCCTAAAGACAATACCTCAATGTAGGAAGCATTAATGTAGTCTCTTTCGTTATTGTTGATATTGATTTCAAGATGCACACGGGAATGGTCGTCTGAAAATAGTTAACTCATTTTAATAGACGGGACGGAGGGCTCTAGCGGTAGGTAGCTGGACTGCTAACCCGTAAGTCTCGAGTTCGAATCCGGGTTCAAGGCAGTATCCGTCTCTGAGTTCACCCAACTCTGATAGGTACCTAACTCAAGTTAGGGAAAGTAAAGGCGTCTGGGCATAGTGCTGACCACACTATCTCTTCATATGCCGAGAGCACAGAAACAAGTGAACTCTACTTCACTTGCCCTTGAAAAGGGAACTTTGCTTTTACATTTTAATAGGGCATGATATTTCTTTTAGATAGATTAATTTAATTTAATATGTATATTTACATGCGCATATATTCTTGTATCTGTTCTTGCTCTTATGTTCATTGCTCTGTCCAATGGACATCGAAACATTTTGAGGAGCTGGAATCGACTGAAACGTAAGTAGTAAAGTGTGGCATGGTAACACGTTCCAACAGACAGAAACATAATACATTCACATTCATTGGTTAGCAAATGTTAATACAACAGAAAATTGTCGTGATGTGCATACAGTTGTATTAATCATGCTCTAACAGCATGTTATTTTTAACATTGGAAAATATCTTTCATCAAGCTTACCCTAAATTCTTTATTGAAAAACTTGCTTAAGTGTATTTGCATGAATTCTTTAGTCAAGTTTTGTACTAAATTCTTTAATGAAAAACTTGCGTGTGCGTATTTTAATAAATTTAAGCTTACCTTAAATTCGTTAATGAAAAACTCGCTTTTGTGTGTTTGAAGGAAGTTCTTTAGTTCTGAGATTTGGACAAACTTGTTCTCGATCTCCGCGCTATCGTAATTGTAAGCGTTGATGACAGCTACTGGCTTCATCGGCATGGCTTGGCCTGAACGTAAATAAGAAAAAAAACGATACCGTTTTGAAAGTACGCGATACGTCTCTCGTCAACATTTTTCTGTTTGACTAAATGTGCGTTTCATTGTGAGGATGTTTACATTCTGTTTTTACAAAGATTTAAGCTAAGATAGAAACGCGTGCATCTGAAATAATCTGAAGCATGAAATATATATTAAATCTGTAGCTGCATGGAAATATTAATTCTTTTCATTAATTAGACGTTTTTATAGATATTTTTCATTAAGGTTTCTAATATTTCTGAAATAAAATATTACTCTATTTGACTCCCCATGTTAATATTATTCACTACACTAAAATTTTATGAAATGAAATACTGCACTCCCATTATACTCATACTTAATTTAAAGGTATGTAGCTGCACTTTATAACTAAACAAAACATTTTTGCGCAACTTATCTAAATATAACCGTTGAGAAACAAAGCATCATATTACTTGACTGTGTAGGATAGTCAGTATGAATACAGTCACGCTCACTGCCATTTCTTTGATAGGCTGATTTACCTCTATTCCGGTAACGACGCCTTTTGAAAAGCAAAACACAAACATGAATGGACTTTCATATAACAAAATTATTACAAATGTATACATAAGAAATACAAGTAGGGTTTATTGTAACCGACATTTAAAAAATAGACACAGGCATTAAAATAACATTAAATGGGCATTAAAATAATACATTATGTAATACTGAGGTTTGAGAAATATACCTGAACAAAAGTAATATGACGGCAACTACCAAACATAAAAACAGTATTACAGCAATAGAGACTGCTATACCAGTTGTGTTTGATGTATCCCCTTCAATGGCTGAAAATAAAGTTACTTAAATTATATGTATAAATATGTATTTTAGACCAATCATTGATTTTGTATTTTTTTTTTTAAATACCAACCTGTTTCACAAAATTGTCCGCGATATTGTGTGATACACGTTAAGCAATGACCACTGGTGTGATTACATCTAGAACTCAGGCAGTTTGGAGAGCACTTGTTTCTACAACCAGGTCCGTAATGGTGCTCATCGCATGCTTTTTCATAAATAAATAAATATTTTGCTAATTTCTAATGTCTTTGAAGTCCACATAATTGTGTTGTGTGGACCAGCTTATAGAACTTAGCTTTGATACTAAGCGAAACTGTATTATACAATCAACACTTTTTTTTTTATATTATTGACTAGATGTGTAGATACCAATGCCGACTAGCTATGGCTTACTTGAGTTACAATAATCATCTTGATATCCTGATATGCAGGTACCACAGACACCATTTGTTTTATCACACGTTGAATTCTCACACATTGATGAGCATGTGTAGATACACCCAGGGCCATAATGATGCTCGTCGCAAGCTGTAATTAGATCCATTCATATTTGATTAGTTTAAGTCATCTGTAAGCTGCATACAATTGAAGAAAGTGTATACTTAACTTTAATATGATGCGTTTGTAATTCCTCCCATACATGTGCATTATAACTGGTATTAGAATTATAATAATTATAACTTATAACTGGTATGTAGGCCGCTTGCTTTAACTACAAATGAATGAAATTAACCTGCCTAAATGACAAAAGTCTCCGCTTGTTCCAGGAATACATTCATGGCATTTTCCATCAGTGTTGTTACACTTTGAGTCTGTACAATTTGTACTACATTTCTGTGTACAGTTCTGACCGTAGAACGAGGTATTACAGGCTGTAATTTGAATAATCCAACCTCTCTACTTAATGTGTAATTATATATATATATATATATATATATATATATATATATATATATAGAGAGAGAGAGAGAGAGAGAGAGAGAGAGAGAGAGAGAGAGAGAGAGAGAAAGAGAGAGAGAGATAGAGAGAGATATGTACAGCTTACTTTAACAATTTTAACATTCTGAATGATAACAGAAAATGATTTGAAAGCTATTTAGATATACATTTTTTATTTTAGAAACAATTTAAAAATTTAGTGTTATGAGTAAATGTCGTCTATTATATATAAATATTAATAAAGACAAAATAAACGGAATTACTGGACATACCCTGTTCACAGAATGGACCAACTCTCCCAGGAATACACGTTAAGCAATGACCACTGGTGTGATTACATCTAGAACTCAGGCAGTCCGCAGAGCAATTGTTTCTACAACCAGGTCCGTAATGATGCTCGTCGCATGCTTTTTGATAAATAAATAAATATTTAGCTGATTTCTAATATCTTTAAACTCTAAAGAATTGTGTTACGTGATCCAGATTATAGAACTACGCTCTGGCTGTTTTGTTGATACTAAGCGGAACTATATGATGCAATCAAAATTGTTTCTTGTTATTATTGACTCGATGTGTAGATACCAATGCCGACTAGCTATGGCTTACTTGAGTTACAATAATCATCTTGATATCCTGATATGCAGGTACCAGAGACACCATTTGTTTTATCACACGTTGAATTCTCACACATTGATGAGCAATTGTAGATACACCCAGGGCCATAATGATGTTCGTCGCAAGCTGTAATTAGATCCATTCATATTTGATTAGTTTAAGTCATCTGTAAACATCAAACATACAATTAAAGAAATTGTATATTTAACATTTTTATGATGCGTTTGTAATACCTCCCATAAGTGTGCTTTATAACTGGTATTAGAATTATAATAATTATAACTTATAACTGGTATGTAGGCCGCTTGCTTTAACTACAAATGAATGAAATTAACCTGCCTAAGCGACAAAAGTCTCCGCTTGTTCCAGGAATACAATCATGGCATTTTCCATCGGTGTTGTTACACTTCGAGTCTGTACAATTTGTACTACATTTCTGTGTACAGTTCTGACCGTAGAACGAGGCATTACAGGCTGTAATTTGAATAATTCAACCTCTCTACTTAATGTGTAATTATATATATATATATATATATATATATATATATATATATATATATATATATATATATATATATATATATATATATATATATTAACATCAATATATCAATATCAAACTTTACATAATTGTGTTACGTGGTCCAGATTATAGAACTTAGCTCTGGCTGTTTTGTTGATACTAAGCGGAACTATATTATACAATCAACATTTGTATCAATATAATTGACTAGATGTGTTAGATACCAATGCAACTAGCTAAGGCTTACTTGAGTTACAATAATCATCTTGATATCCTGATATGCAGGTACCACAGACTCCATTTGTTTTATCACACGTTGAATTCTCACACATTGATGAGCAATTGTAGATACACCCAGGGCCATAATGATGGTCGTCGCAAGCTGTAATTAGATCCAGTCATATTTGATTAGATTAAGTCATCTCTATATATAATTCTCTTCATGGGGACCATTCAGGACAAGACGTAGACGCACTCCGTTACTACCCCACTCTCCAGGCAAATCGCTACCACCCCCACCCCCACCAATCAGGAGAGTTTTGGTTTAGGACGAACGTTTACAATTGTAGAGCCGGGTTAGTGACGGCTGTTAGGGGCAGATACTTTAGTATAAAACGATTTGAAACGAAGGGGAGGTAACAATTTCTGGTTGATCTTTTCATTGTCTGTAAACGGCTGCTTTCACTGGGCGAGGGGGTGGGGGGGGGGGGAGGGCCGCAGGGCAGGAGGGGGTAGTGTTGAATTCACAAATTATGAATTTCTGATAAGCAGAAAATAAAACAACTAGATAGCGGCGTATGCTTAATCGCGGGTCAGCTCGTTTGTAATAAACATACAATTAAATAAAGTACATTTAATTTTACGTTTAATTGGCTGATTTCTAATCTCTTCAAAGTCTAACTAATTTTGTTTTGTGGTCCAGATTATAGAACTTAATTTTGGCTGTGTGGTTGATACTAAGCGGAACTATATTATGCAATCAACACTGTTTATTAATTATATTGACTAGGCTTACTTGAGTTACAATAATCATTTTGATATCCTGACATGCAGGTGCGGCAGATACCATTTGTTTTATCACACGTTGAATTCTCACACATTGATGAGCAATTGTAGATACACCCAGTGCCATAATGATGTTCGTCGCAAGCTGTAATTAGATTCATTCATATATAATCAAATTAAGTCATCTGTAACATCATACAATTAAATAAAGTCTAAATTTAACTTTAATATGATGCGTTTCTAATTCCTCCCATACGTGTGCATTATTTTCTTGATAATTTTTATGTATGCTGCATGCTTTAACTACAAATGAATGAAATTAACCTGCCTAAGTGACAAAAGTCTCCGCTGGTTCCAGGAATACATTCATGGCATTTTCCATCGGTGTTGTCACACTTCGAGTCTGTACAATTTGTACTACATTTCTGTGTACAGTTCTGACCGTAGAACGTAGTATTGCAGGCTGTAATTTTAATAATTCAACATTTCTACTTAATATGGAAGTATATATATATATATATATATATATATATATATATATATATATATATATATATATATATATATATATATATATATATATATAGCTACTTTAAAAATCTTAACATTCTGAATTATAACAATGAATGATTTCAAAGCTATCAGTAATACATTTTGAATATTAGAAAGAATTCGAAAGCTGTCATCTATTATAAACGCAAACCAATAAACAGAAAAATAAAAGGAATATTTCGACATACACAGTTCACAGAAAGGACCAACTCTACCAGGTATACATTGAAGACATGAACCATTAAACCGATCACACATCTGGTTGGTGCAATTTGTACTGCAATTCTTTGAGCAGTTTTCTCCATAGGATCCAGCCGAACATGCTTAGTTGACAGGAAAAAAAAATCTCGAATTAAACATGTTTGTTTTGTTATCGGCTGGACTAATATGTAGAATCTGGAATACGTATTTATTATAATCATTGCGAGTAACGTTACATTGATCAATAGCTTACATTGGCTGCATTCATCACCATAGAAACCAGCAACACAGCCGCCGTGACACTGACCAGTTGAAACAAAACACTGTTTCCAGTTAGTACAATTGCACGTACTGCTACAGTCTAGCCCGTATGTGTTGCCTGAACATTCTTGATCTGTTTGAATCATGCAAACATACATTCAAACTGGCCTTATCTTGTAGGAAGGTAAGAAACATCAGCGGAAACTGTAGCCAATATAATTTAGCATACTCGTCCTCTAGTGGAGATCATTTCCCCGAGTAAAGCACTATATACCCTTTAAATCCCCCGTCTGTTACATAGTTTCCCACTTTGATTTTAATGTCATTACTTTAATACACAGTCTAACAAAATCAGTTATGTTGAAAAACACATAATTGGTTAAATTATTAAATATACATATTGTGTGTAGGACTATAAGTCTGTATTGAAAATGAAAAAGTATTTCCTACCGCCGTAAACTTCCACTTCACACAGTGTTAAATAGTTGTCTTTGTTTTTAGCTATTATTTCAATAGACGACACCGACACCCCCTTCTTTCCCGGTGTCGTTACATTGTAAATAAGTTCACTGGTGCTGTTTGTTTTATCCGTATGGTTGAATACAGCTGAGTTGTTTGGGGTGTAGCTGATCAAGTTAAATCCTTTCAGTCGCACTCCATTGTTACCGTCAACTTAATTGGTTTAATAATAGCCCCAAATATTAATGTAATTTATAATTGTATTTTATGAAAAAAAATCGATTTAGGTAAATCATATCGAGAGCATTTTAATGGTTTGAAACCATTTTGAATTGCATTATATTACCAAATGTTACAGTAACTCGCATACCCCTGTTGTATATGACATATCTTGTAACAAACTGTGGCCTAGAAAATGTCACAGTCCAACTGCTGGGTACAGGATGCTTTTCAGTATGCGTACAAGACAGTTGCCCGTTGAAATCTCCACTAGGATTCCCATCCACAGCTCTCGTAGAGTCAAACGTCAGGCCTCGCTCAGTATCAACGTAATCGCTGGTCTGTCTGGTTGCCATTTTTAGAGCCAAATTTCGGCCTGATAAGAAAAAAATAATTAATTAACATGAATTATATTTTTTATTTAAAGTGCACCATTTTTTGTTGCAATACTGTATCAACAATATACCAAAAATATACTACAACACATTACTTTCTAGTACAGACCTCCCGTGAATTTTAGAATCAAACTTATACACTCATTATGGTATACGTACCATTGCTAGATGAACTACGTTAATTATAGTAGCGAACTTAATTCAACAGATTACTTCAAATTTTGCACGCATCTTAAAAGGTGTCACTAAGAAGTCCATTGTTTTCTCTGATGTCATATTTGTAAATTTATATATGTACAACACAGTAAAACATTGTGTTCTTCATTTAATTTATAAAAATAGTGTATCTCTACTTCTACTCACCCCCACTAATGTGAAGAGAAGTCACATTTTTTGATGTTCTGAAATCAATAAATATCTGAGTAGTTCTAATCCAAGAATTGCATAAAATATCGGTTGTTACATTATTTACTTTGGTTACTGTTGGATCAATGCAAGACCTGTTATTGTTTTTATTTCGGATTGTTACGAGTACGTCTTTAATTGAGCCTGAAATAACAATTTATTATTTTACTATCACGTAATATAATGTAAGCAGCATATAAAAATAAAACCTTATTGTTTGATTATTACATGCGTTGTTCAGTGTGTTGTAAGAAAAAATAATAACACATTATTTTTACGTTTTCATAAACTACAAGCATTTTATTTTAATGATAATTGCCATTAATCAATGTATTCCTCCATTAGACACTACTTGTCACCATACATATTCTACATATAAAATGCTATGCAATGAGCACAAGTATTTAAAACACATGAGAGGATGTTAACTTCCCTATCCTACCTGTGTCCCCCATCACAATCTGTATCCACTTAACTCTGTACTCTACACTCCATTTTATTGTTACGTTTTGTAAACTTGTCCACGTCACATCCTGTCCGTCTATTATGCTACTGGACTCTGGTACTAAGTCAGCGTTTAATGTAGCCAGGTCTTCTGTATAAAAGTAATTCAGATTTTATCAATCGACTGGTCTTGTTTTTAAAATGAATATATTATATATATATATATATATATATATATATATATATATATATATATATATATATATATATATAACAAACTGTTGTTTCTAGTGAATTAGCTATTTTTTTCTTGAAATATTATTTCTTATGAATTTCCAGTAAACCTTGTTGTCTAGAATGTTGTATCTTAACACTTGGCTATCCCAACTGATTTTTGATGAGTGTTAATTTTTCTAAGTATATCTGGAAGCTCTAGAATGTACTGTGATAATTTTAACTGTTCTTAGCCAGGGAAAATCACGATTTAATAAAAATAAAAAATAATTCATGTGTAATTGATGCTTAAAATGTGATGACGTTGGGCATTTTTTTATAATTCAAATAATTTTTAAAAATTAATTTCTAAGTTTTATAAGCTAAATGTTTGTGAAAATATTCTGGTAATTTTAAAATTGTATTTTATATTTTATTAATGTTGTCATTACACTTATGTATAATTGTAATTCATATAAACAACTCAGCATCTCATCTTATATTAGCAAAAGTAATGTTATAGTAATAGTTTATACATAGCGATTTCAGAATATTCGAACATAATATGGAACCATCCATTAGGTTAATACTGAGAAGGCAGTCAGATGTTATTAATACGCAATGCATAAGAAACAGACACAAGATAATACTACTTACGATACTGGCAAAGTGGACCAAACCATCCTCTGTCACATTTGGATCCACCATAGCATTCACCAGACACGTCACAGTAGTTGTTTGTACAGTGGCATTTGTACTGGCAGCTTGGTCCAAACCATCCGATGAGGCATCCTATATAATTTCAAAATGGTTTCGGGTATAAAAAAAAGAAAAATTGAACCGCAAGTTTATATCTTAGATGGACTTTTGAAGTAGTTGTAGTTGAGTTTTCCACAAATACTATATTTAAAAAAACACAGTATACATATACAAACACTGCACACAATTCGTAAATAAATAATTAAATTAAATTTGTTTAAAGGTATATGTAACTATCGCCGTAAATGTGTGTCAATGCTGAGCTAGATAACAAAACGTGATGATAGAAAAAGGTAGAGTTACAAGGGACACCTACGATGAAAACCCTAAAACACTTATGTGTATTAACAAGCCATTATAGTAAAAACATAATCTTTCATCACGTAGGCTATTCATTTGTAAATGTCGTTTATTTCATGTTCTCACCCCCCTTCGGTATATTAATTGATACACCGGTACTTCACAACAGAGTGGGTTCTAGCAGGGGCGTAGCGAGGGGGGGGGGGGGTGCGGATCGCACCAGGTGACACCATTTAGGGGGGTGACACCAAGGTAAAAAATAGCAAAATATATAGAGAAAAACTTGAGGGGGGTGCAAATCGAAAGTTTGAGGGGGGAGGGGGTGCAAATCGAACACTTGAAAGTTTGTCCCCGGGAAGGGTCGCTACGCCTCTGGGGGATGACACCATTAAGTGCCGCACCGGGTGACACCCGACCTCTCTACGCCACTGGGTTCTAGAATGTTCTTTTGTGCCGTCATAAATGCATGACTTTTAATTTTGAGTATAGTTGAAATTTACATTTGTAAAAATCATATTTAATAAGCATTTCGTTTAATGTGAGAGTTTAACTTATTTAACGATGTTAATACACGCTACACTTATAAGACAAACCTTCATAAATCTCCACTTCACAAAGAGTTAAAATATCCCGGGCAGTTATATTTACATAAGATACACCCTGCGTCGCTATTGTTGACACGTTAACAACGCTTGTGCCTGCAGCATTGGTAGAGTCAGTGTAACTGTACAGGTTCACATGATCAGAGCTGTAACTAACGAGTTTAAATCCTGCGAGACGATCGGGATTCTTATCTGCTCAAATATAACACAAAAATACTTGTGTGCGATGTTAAGTTTTCTTAGTAAAATGTTATAAAAATTGTATTGTTTACACTACAGTCAATGTGATTATATGCAACAACAAGCAATACATTGAACAATTGAATAAATAATATCTTATTCTGAATTTGTTTTAAGGAAAGCATTTTTAAAACATACTAAAAGTATCTTAGGGATTTTTAAATATATTTCTTTTAGATGATATTATTATTAAACACGGCACAATATAAATTGTATATATATTCAGGGATGTGACCAGACCAGGAGAAAAAAATTAGGAAATTTTCTTTAGATAATAACTCAATATGTTTTATCTACTTTTTATCGCAGTTAAGCAGCTTTATAGTACTGTTACTGTACTAATTAATTGTTTAATGAAGTTACTATTTTAAATACAAGAAGTTTATGTTACTCTAAAATAACATTGAAAGTCTTGTCTAATTGCAATTTAATGTTTACCTTATAAACAACTTCTTAAAAATTACAATGTAACAAAAGTAGCAATTAAGTTTTATTTTACCATTAAGCTAATTTAAACTGTACTAATCTAGTGTACATTCTAGATGTACTCCTGTTTTCAATTTTAATTAGGGGCCTAATGCCTTATATTCTTTTAAAGATTGGACTGGGAAAAATATTTGTCTTCAACTGTAAAGAACATAGATCTAGATTTAGATTAGTTATGATTTGAAAGTTTTAGGTTCATGTGATGGAAAAATGAAATGGATCAGGTTAGCTAAGATTAGAAATGGTCTGATGTGTGAACCAAAGTTAATCATTTTGATAGCCAAGCCACATCGATATTTATGTATTTTTGGAATTGCTGTAAATTGTTAGGGTACATCCACGTTTTTTTACGATATTTACCTCCCCTCTCTCCTACAAAATCCAGACTCCCCCCTCCCCATATAATGACGTGACACCTCAGCCAACAAATTCCCCCCCCCCCCCTCCTCGAATTGAATTTTTTTTTTAAACATCGATTTTTTTTTCTAAAATATTGACTGAGGTCGACCAACATAGGGTATTTTATTCAATCTCTATTACAATGTTTTACAACAGTTTTTCAAAACACGTAATAGCGGCTAAAATGCAGTTGTTTCGAACATTACTTTTTTAAAATACAAAAATATGACGTTACACTATCTTACGAGTGTGACGTTATTTATGGAAGACCCCTTATTAAAAATTTAAAAACAGTCTGTACGCATTTTTTCTTCCTCAAAAAAGACACGGTCGTAGTCACGTTGAGTTTAATAATTTTTTAAATCTGTAGGCCTACGAAGCATACGTATTGCATGAACAGCTATTTGAAATTGACTGTGACGTCATTTTTTTTTCACAAGCAGTACCGAACACGTACTTGGGGTCAAGGTGAGGTCACAAGAGCCACCGTTACTACGAGGTGGGGCGGGTTAGTCTAGTCCTCATAGTCACCTTTTGCAAGGATTTCAATATTAAGTTCTTAATTTGAGATTGCGAAATAAAATAGAATCAGAGAGAAACTGTAGATTTAGGCGGGTTAAAATACCGATAGATAAATTAGGCTATATCAAATAGCTAGACTACCAGACTAAAGAGATTAAAGTTTCATTTGAATAACTGCATTATTTTAGATTACCTATTCCCGTGTTTATGATAAATAGTTAACTGAAAATATCAGCGGAATATTTGGACTAAAAAAATGTGCTTTGAAAAATTCTTAAGTCCGCCGAAATTCCGAATCTTAATCTACATTTAATCTTGCACAGTCATACCTAGCGCAATCGACCAATCGAAAAGAAATGCGTATATTCGAGTTGGACCTAAGTACAGTAGTTGTCGATTTAAATTTAAATACAAATAAGTGGAATGAGCATGTCGGCCCTTTCCGTAGAAGACATTTCCGTTTTTTTTTTCCTAATTTTTAAGACTTCGTAAAAAAATCGAAAAAAATTGAAAGTCGGCGGAAAAATTCGGCGAAATTAAATCAGGAAAATCGCAACTGAAACGGAAAAATCGGATTTCCGCTAAAATTCGGAAAAGTCACATCCCTGATATATATATAATATATATATATATATATATATATATATATATATATATATATATATATATATATATATATATATATATATATATATATATATATATATATATGTATATATATATATATATGGGAGCGATAATTATTTTTAAATGGCTAAAAATCGCATACAATCCAAGTAAATGAACTTACTTCTGTTGTATAAAACGTATCTGTTTACACTCACAGGTGAGGTAAATGTTACTCGCCAGACCCCCGGATTACCCTCAGCTGTATGTGTACACGATTTATTGCTGAACTCGGCGTTTGTGTTGCCGTCTACAGCTAGTGTGGAGCTGTACACATGCGTGGAGTCACTGTAGTTGCTGGACTGCCATGTCGTCTGTTTGAGGGCTACGTTTCGTCCTGTATCATTACACGTTCACACACTTTATTCACATTAAGTTACATTTTCATTTTTCAGCTCTACAAAAATGTGTTTCCTTTAAAATATGTGGACATATAGATGAACAGTCTATCCTGTTATAGGATGATCATAGAAATAAAGTATGTATCTGCCCTATAAGCCTTTTTGTGAGTGTATAAATAGTGCAGTGGAACTAAGATTAACTAAAATTAACGTGCTCTAATATTAAGTAATAGGCGACTTAATTAATACTGTTTGGTATTATTGAGCAGTATCGTTTGTTGTAACGAGACGTGTATACCTATGTACTGTATTTCTATTGGAATCAAACCTGTGTCCACAATTAGTTAACGTTTGTAATAATTGTTTTCTAATATTTATTAAAACGTTTCAGATGATAAAACCTACCCCCATTTATGTTGATTGAACAAACTGAGGTGCTTGGTCCAAAGGTCATATTTAGGATCTGAACCGTTTGATTCACATTACAGTAAATATCAGTAACATTGTTGTTTACTCTAAACATTTTCTGGTCTCTACATCGTATTTCGCCACTCGAAGCATTTTTCTGCATGCTAACAATGATATTTTCTGCAGAATCTGTAAAATGTCATGTAATTAACTCTTGGTATTCTGTAGTAGGTAAGAAAATACATTTCAAAACAAATTGAAATTGTCATTTGTTTGAGAAGACAACAGCTGGTTTGATTTCTATGAATATGTAAAGTTATTTTTGAAAGTCAAGAGTGTCTATAATTAGTTTTAATTGTATTCATTGTTTTAAATAACACTTTAAGAGGTTAAAAAAGTAATGATTGTTAGAACATTTTACAAAATCCATTGGACATTCAGGTAACGACTATACTGCATATGTACTAGCTTATCTAAATTGTAACAATATACAAATAAAAATTATTTACCTTCTATGTAAAAGCAAGTTTAACTACAAGTTATAGAAAAAGGATTAACTATTTTCAATGCACATGTTATTAGCGTAAAACAAAACCCTTAGTTTAAAGACAAAGATTGACAAATAATCCTAATCAACAAACCTGAATTGCCTAGCTTTATCCTGATATGTCTAATTTCATAGCACTGCTGCCATACAAACTTTAAAGACTGTGGTCGTGAGCAATTGTTGCCGTTGTCAAAATTATGTGAAGTCGATGCTGGTGTTATTGTTGCAGTATTTGACAGATCCTCTGCACAAGTAAGTTGTTAGGATGTTGTAGGTGCAATCGAAAACTAGATGGTAACCAACTCAGCTATAACCAACTCAGCTATTACAAACTCTTCTATAACCAACTCTTCTATAACCAGCTCGGTTATAACCAACTCTTCTATTACCAACTCAGCTAAAACCAACTCAGCTATAACCAACTCTTCTATAACCAACTCTTCTATAACCAACTCTTCTATAGCCAACTCTTCTATAACCAACTCTTCTATAACCAACTCTTCTATAACTAGCACTTCTATAACCAACTCTTCTATAACCAACTCAGCTATAACCAACTCTTCTATAACCAACTCTTCTATAACCAACTCTTCTATAACCAACACTTCTATAACCAACTCTTCTATAACCAACTCAGCTATAACCAACTCTTCTATAACCAACACTTCTATAACCAACTCTTCTATAACCAATTCAGCTATAACCAACTCTTCTATAACCAACTCTTCTATAACCAACTCATCTATAACCAATTCAGCTATAACCATCTCTTCTATAACCAACTCTTCTATAACCAACTCGGCTATAACCAACTCTTCTATAACCAACTCAGCTATAACCATCTCTTCTATAACCAACTCAGCTATAACCAACTTTGATATTTATCTAATTGTATCTGGTTATGGTTGAATCATGATACCCTTAATTGCGTTATGTGGTCCTAATACCTCTAAGGGAAAAGTAATAACATTTCTATATCAATTTGAATAAAATTATGTTGCCTGAACAAAAATCAGGTTAAATTGTTTGAAGGAAGAATCATTATAACCAAGACATTGTAACATTGTAATGTTTTTTGCATTTATTATTAACTAAAGATGACATAATATTGTAAATTCGTGAAAATATTTTACTCAAGGGTAGATGCTAAAACCACATAAACGAAAACACATTAAAAATGAATGTTATGTAATAAAAGAAATATAAATGTTTTCAGATTAGAATTCTCATCTGGCCTAGGTATGTCGCAGTCTAAGAGCATCATCACCGCCTTGCTCGCATTGTTGTCGCAATAAATAGTTTTTGGAAGGATACGTAGATCTAATTTATTTGCAGTCTCTCCAATAATAATGATCAAACTAACGTTTGCTGTTGTTTGTACATATTTTTTTGTGTTTAATTGTCTATTATATTATTATCTGTTTTATATGAATTTATTATTGCTTTAAATTAGGATTTTTGGGAATGATGAAGCTACACTTCACTATGTATACTGAGAGGCACCATAGAAAGTAATACATACGGATTTAAAAAGGAGGAAGAGAAATGTCATGCTTAGGTAAAGCTGTAAACTTACGGTATTGACAGAGTGGACCAAACCAGCCCCGCTCACAACTTGACCCAGCTAAACACAGACCTTGGTCATCACATCTGTTGTTGGCACAGTGACATTTGTATTGACAGCTGGAGCCAAACCATCCAGTGTTGCATCCTTATAATAATATACAATGATAAACTTTTTCTAATTAGTCAAAAACAGTTGTAATTAACCTATTAATTTGTCATGATAGTGTAAATGTGAATATAATTGAAACACAACCATTATTTCATCAGATGTAGTTTTTTTACTAAATTACAGTTGCAGTTAAAAATGTTTTGAAAAAGAATACGACTTTTCATAAAGAAAAATATCAAGATCAATACAAATAAATCGTGTGACCTATCGATATCTATATTACCTGAAGCAGCCCAGACTAAATGACACCACCAAAAAACTATTGCCCATGCCATGAGTGAATTTTGTCCTGCTTCTCCTGTAAAGTATAATATAGCATTGAATTTAATAATTAGAAAGTGCATTACATGTGTGCATGTCTCTAATGTGCTATAGTAGAGATACATTAATTATAATTAAACACTGTAAAAATAAAGAACATTTTATATACATTTTGAATACATACTTTTAAATATGAACACCAAACCATACATGCAAATTTCCTAATGGTGAATTCATTCCTAAAATATATTCTATGAGTATATACGCTAAGTGCTATTCCCAGGCTCTTCTAAATGTCATCCTGTTCTGTATTGATAACAAAAGCATAGTAATTCACTTCCTTTTCTGATTGTCTAAAATGTATATGAACAAATATATTGTGTTTGTTAAATATGTGTGATCAACGATCAACGGTTAAATTATATGAATTTCTAGACGGGGAGTTTTCTATGTTGAAATTTTGTATTGGTCATACATGGCTGTAAACTCTAGACTAACATTTTTGTCACAATATCGGTATATTCTTTTTAAATAAAAATAAGCATATAAATAAAAACAAAGATTTAAAAACAAAAAACTAACAGCTTTTGTTTTAAATTTGAAGTATTAAAATTAATATAATATGTAACTAATTAAGACAATGCTAACAAAACGTGCATGTGTTGTTAAAATCTGCAGGCTGAAATAGTGACACTCACATAAAAAAAAATCATCTAATGAACACAATACTTAGACCACAATACAAAACGGCACAGGTCAGCTAAACAGCCGGCTTAAGATTAAAGATTGTTGTCGATGCATTGTAACGCAAGTAAATAGAAATATCAGTGATCAGGACAGTACTTGATATTACTAGACCGTCGCTTGAAACGCCGTGGCCCCGCCCTTAACGCTATCACACTGCTCAACACTCCTACGTGTGTATCACATTTGAAATCAGTTATCACACAAATCCAGAAGGAAGTGGGTCTGTGCATTAGGGTCATTGGGGTTGGAGAGTGGTGGTGGAGCGTTGTTTGATATTCCATACGGCCAGACACTCTATAAACTACTCTCTCTATGTCTAACTTTCCTTTTATTTTTTTCTATCAATCTTTCTATCTTTCACTATATCTATCTTCTCCGCATTTTTCAATCATCTATCTCATCTATTCCTACATTTTCTCTCTGTTTTACTGCTCTCTATTTTAGTCCTTCTTTCAGCCCATTCCCCATCCCCCTTCTCTTACTCCCCATTTCACAATTACGTCTCTTTCCTTCATATTTTATTTTCTATCTGCATTAACTTCTTACGCCTTTCCCTTTGCCTACTCTTTTTCCTTCTCCATAACCTCACCTCACCCACTCACAACAGTCTTCTCCCAGCTGTCAATATATTATTATCCAACTATATTTTTTCTCTCTCATTTTATTGTATTTAGTTTCCGGGATTTACATTATTCCTCATACATCTTTTTTCCTTATACTCAATATTCGCTCCTAAATACTCGCCCAATTCGTAGTTCTTTTTTACCTCTTGCTATCATTTCTCTATATTTAAGCTTTGTTATTCGATTACAGCCAGGATCAAATTCTTGCACCATTTACGTATATCTATATTTAGACTCACATCAGCAACACATGAAACCTGTAGATAAGCTTCAGTTGACCAGTAGTCTCTCACAGTTGGAAACAACAAGGCTCTGTTTGTTTAAAACATATTACTTCCCCGTACGGCGTAACATTTATAACAAGGAAGTAAACATTATTGTCAAGCAAATAGGCCTAACTGAGCAATTCTATTTTAAGATCTGAAGATACAAAATGTTATGAGGTTCTTATTCTTGTCAACAGCAGACACACAAAAAAGAAAGAAAGAAAAAACGTGCTTATTTCCGCCTATTGCGATCTATAAATTTAAAGGGTAGGCCTATGGGATTAAGGGCTAGAGTGTGTGTTATCAATCAGAACAATTGTCAATTGTGACTTTTTATTTTTTTCTGACTAAACTAAAAATACATTATTCAAATTACTAACATTTTTTATTCATACCATTTCATTAATTAGAATATACCTATCAATATAGATATCTGATGTTTTCTTTTTAAATTAACTTAGTTACTATTTGTAATGTAAACGTGGAGTGACAAAACATCTCCAAATAATTGCATGTGTCAACTCTATATTTAAAAATTAATGTAGGTCAAAAAAGGGGACTGCACCAGTGCTCCATACGTCGAGGTTGATTTATTTATATTACAAAGTTTATCGTTAATGGGAACGTACTCTGTATAAACTAAAAGAAATATTCGTTTTATGAAAGTTATCTCCCCTGAGTTAAATCGGCCATAAAAAAAGTTAAGACTGGTAAAACACAAAAACATTACTGCCTTAGCATGAAAAGTGATGATTCCATAATTAATTAACTTGTAAATCTGAGTTTTCTATAATGTTTCTGAACTTTTATAAGATTTACGAAAAACAAAATTCCAATTACTGTGCCTAAAGATATTTTCTTCATATTAGCAATCAAACATATTATCTGAAATCATGTTTCTTAACATTGTTTTAAATTGTTTTATATAGTATTTTTCCTTAGCTGTTTCAATTTGTGCTAGACGAAACTTGAGAATTTTTTTCTTTATCTAAAATTTATAATATGCTAATTTCGAATTTCTATTTCAAAAAAGTGAAATAGAGAAATGTACCCCACTTACGCACTAAATTAATTGTGCTTTGTTTAGTTGTAGCTTTACATTTAGGAAGTTTAAACTTGACGAGGTTTACAATGTAGACAGTAAAGAATGGTGAGGAAACAATACTGAGTGTCTTAAAATATGGAAGAGAATTCATGAGTGACAAAAAATAGTATAATTATAGAAAGTAAATTAGTTTTCTTTTATTATTTTCGGTGCAATTAAAATTTTATTATTATTATAAACATTTTGTGATATTTTCATGATTTTTTTTTTACTCTTCTGCCTCTTTCCACTTGGATTCCCCACCAGCACATTACACGTGATGTTATTTATTGTCTTTCTGAGGTGTGCATTATCCACGACTTTCTAGTTTTGTTTTCTTATTTATGTTCTCCACTGTCCATGACCACCTAGCACAACAATAAAACAGAATCCACAAGTTCCTTTATTTCCTGCAGCTTGTTTTATCATTCACTTTCCAGTCAACTAAATAGGCATGTCACACTCCAATTTGTCTTCAAATGTTTCTGATAATTTGCTAGTGTTTATCACTTGAATGACCTTAATCTAATGCACTTCGAATCCTACCATTTAATATACCATATCAGAAATTGCTTCTAATCAGGGGCGTAGCGAGGGGGGGGGGGGCGGGGGGTGCGGACCGCACCGGGGGACACCATTTAGGGGGGTGACACCAAGGCAAAAAATAGCAAAATATATAGAGAAAAACTCAAGGGGAGGGGGTTCAAATCGAAAGTTTGAGGGGGGGGGGTGCAAATCGAAAACTTGAGGGGGGGGGTGCAAATCGAAAATTTGAAAGTTTGTCCCTAGGAAGGGTCTCTATGTCTCTGGGGGGGGGGGTGACACCATTAAGTGCCGCACCGGGTGACACCCGACCTCGCTACGCCACTGCTTCTAATATATATATATATATATATATATATATATATATATATATATATATATATATATATATATATATATATAAATATATATATATATATATATATATATAACCTATTTATTTAATTGTGTCGCAAAATTGTAAGTTCGCCCCTGACGTTGGATGGGTAGGTACTCCTCTGTACAGCATTGTAATGCATACTGTTCATAACGCGCAATGTATGTGTACGTTCACGTGAGTGTGTGCGTGTACGTGTACATATGCTCTTATCATGAAACTATCAGAAATAGCTTGGTCTAAATAACTGATCTCTATTTAATGGGAAATTGCAAGATATTGATTTTCTTAAATTAATACAAGCAAATCACAACAGCTATACCTGTGTTTGTGTTAAAGACATTTTACTCACAGTAATACACATTAATATACGTACTCTGTGGTTACCTAGTTAAACCTGCTATTAAAAATGTCATTTGTCATGTCTGTATTTCATTCATAAAACTAAGTTAGTGCTGTCTCTAAAACATCGCTAAGTTTGAAGAGCTATGAGCATACCCGAGGGATGGTTTCGATGAAAACATAAATTAATTTCATTTGGGCGGCGCCCCTACGGGGTGCAAATCGGCGCCCCTGGATCTACCGTGAGCACTGTGTTCTACACTATGGATGCGATGGCCTACTATAATTGTTGATTAGATCCAATAAGGTGCGTCCATTGATGTTTATTGATGTTTATATTTTTTATATATATTCTAAAAATATGTTCATGTTTATTAAGGTGTACTATACATTTTTTTAGAAAGCTTCAAAACAGATTTTACATAAGACAGGCAATAAAATTAAAAGTTGCTTCAAAAATCCAAACACTCTTAAACACTTCTTGAAGAATGTTGACATTTACTTTATTTTATCGCTAGATATCTAGGCTTTGGCTTGTTGCTTTTCCGATGTTTCTATTTCACACTATGCATTATTGTTGTTTTTATTTTTTGTTTGTTTGTTTTGTTTGCAAAAAATATTATGGATATTGGCGGGTAGGGGAGGGAGGTTAGCTGTTTGTTTATTTACACACTTTTTTCTGAAAATTTTAAAATAAACTATTTTTTTTAGAGAAAACAACTACACTTTAATACTGTTATCTGTTACTAGATAATATCAATCAATCTACTTGGTTCGCACATATTCAGACTTATCAGCTGGCATTTTTTCCAAGTCTGGACCAGTTGTTTTAGCCTTGTCTCCAATCCTTCAAAACCTAGGCCTGAATGCTGTTATTTTGCCAATGAGTTTTAGTTATATACTACTTTTAGCATTTTTTTTATTAGTAATATTTCTTGATGTCAAAACGGTAGTAGCATCAGCTATCAGCACTTTCTTCTTAGTCATTAATTACGTAAATTGATAAAATAAAATAGCTTAAATTGATTTCATAGTAGGCCTACAATGAAACAACTAACACAAACATAAGCAATATACTGAGACAATAAAATGATTATTGTAGTTGGATCGAGATACAAATAAAACGTAAGATTAACGAATCCTAATGGCATCTATTAATTCGCCATATCTGCATGCCTATTGTCAGAGGCGTAGCGACCCTTCCCGGCGCCCGGGGACAAACTTTTCGATTTGCACCCCCCCCCCCTCGAGATTTTGATTAGCACCCCCCCCCCTTAAACTTTCAGTTTGCACCCCCTCAACCTTTCAGTTTGCACCCCCTCAACCTTTCAATTTATTTTTCCAACCCATTTTGGCGCCCCCTAAGCTCGGCGCCCGGGGACATATGTCCCCCCCTCGCTACGCTACTGCCTATTGTGATGGTCGCTCACAATTCTCTTTAAATTTTGAATTGCCGAATAGACATTCTTCCTAGTGGCGAAACTATAGCGGGAAACCCCGCAATTGAGTTTGAGGGGGCGGTCGTGTCCATTGACTGATGAAAATTCCAAGCATATACAAAATTAAATGAAGGAACAAGCAAATTTATTTGTGACAAGCTTCTTGACATAACTATATCATACAGGCAATCGTAATCATGTGATCTTCGTGTTTATGGCAGCAGATCATTAGCACATTTTGTTTAGCACAAGGCATTCTTTGGGTTGTGTTTTTAAAGCTGGTGTTAGAATGTACCAAAAGAAAAATGTCTCCACAGGTCGTGATGACAACTGAGTTGTATTTCCTGTTATTGATGATCGTATCCTAAGTTCTAGGAAATTATATTAGTTTTCTTCCTACGTATAAAGACCATACCGCGCTGTCTTCTCTTTTAAACTTAGGGGAGGTAACTAAGAGGAGGCTGCTTTCACGGGAGGGGGGGGGTGGAAAGGAGGGGGGGGGGGTATCGTCCTTAACGACCTACTGATAGTGTTTTAAAGCAAATATTTTCAGTGGCAGCATTGGTACTGTCGAATTCACAAATTATGAATTGGTGAAAAGTAGAAAATAAAACAACTAGATATGATACGCCGCTGGTCGGCTCGTATAATTTATTTCCACTCTACCTAATACAGTTCTGTATTTCCACCTTTCTCTTTCCCGCTCGTGTTTTCTCAATGTTCCACTTATCTATTTCCTGTTCCCGATTGATTCCCCCCCCCCTTCCTCCCTTTTTACCCTTCCTCTTCTTCTCTATTTCTCCCTCCCTCTCGTGAGTGGGTTAATTGCTATCTTCATTCATTTTTTTGTTGACGCTATTGCTGCTCATCTCTCCGTCTCTATTTTTTCCTCATCAAATTCATTCAACACGCCATTATCCGGTCTCTGTGTTTTGCATATATTTAAACCTTAGAATTTAAGATCGTTGACTTGTATACGCTAAAGCTTTCTTTCTATTTCAAACGTCAGATATTAACTGCTCCAAACATACAATTTATTAGTCATCAAATTTTGAAAGCTAAGTGCACATAACCCGGCTCTGTGTTTTTGAAACTTGTAGTTACCTCTCTTGGCAGCGACATTAATGAAGTAAAATCGATTGATATGTATTTGTTATTATTCTATGTTAAAAACTGAAGACAGGCAACCTCGGAAATGCCTATAACGGTCAACAGTAAATAAAATAAGCAATATGCTTAATGTGTTCATGGCGATCTATATATCGATAAACATATTTTTAGAATATTTTTATTTATATTTAAGTAGGCCTACACAGATCAGAAAAAGTATTTACTTAAAAGCCAAATGTAGGGCCTATAATTTAGAATATATAGGCCTATGTGTTATGACTTTATCATTCTTCTTCTAAGTGAACTAAAAGTAAATTACTGCAACCAATATCAACAATTAACCTCGTAATTAGTGAACATTTTTGCTTTTAGCACAAGAGATAATACCGAGAAAATTGGAAAACATTTTAGAACCTTTATTAAGCATTTGTAAATATAGGCCTACATGTTAAATTTTAAAAATATATTTTGATAGTACTAAGTAGTTCAATAGAACTATTATTATTATTATATTGCAAAAGAAATGAAAAACGCAGTAGAAAAATATTGCAAATATTTTTAGTCACACATTTCGGATACAAAGGTGAATGGTGTTCATGGGACAGCTAGAGTAGATATATATCATAAAAGATAAAATTTCATAGATATTACGTTTTCCGAAACATCAGCAATTGAAAAATTTTTGTATTTGTTTTAAAAAAATTAAAACACCTCAAATAGATTTTTAGCAAGAGTTAAATTAAGTTTATTTACTAAAGTTGCAAAAAATATTTGAATGTACGGAAATGGAGGATACAAGTCATATTATATTAAAAACAGCATGGGCAAAGGACTTGGATATATATATATATATATATATATATATATATATATATATATATATATATATATATATATATATATATATATATATATATATATATAAATGGAGAGAGAGAGAGAAGCTGCAAATTTAAGTTAGTATATTGAGACATACATTCATCTCTTAGATCTTAAATTAAGTCATAAATTATTAAATATTTACAGTAGAGAAATGAAAAAATATAAAGGATTGTATTATATATTCACTTTTGAAAATTGCTTTAATTTATTTAACAGATTTAATTTTAAAATAGTGTAAAAAAATGTATACATAGTATAAAATATCTCACAGGTATTAATTTTTCGGCAGAAAAAGTAAAATTTAATTATAAAAGACAAAGTCATATTAACCAACCATATTTTAACATTGATTATGATAATGCTATCTCAAAATAATTATTTTGCTTGTGTGTCAATAACTGAAGTAATTTTATTATAGATAAAAAAATAAAAGAGCTAATAAATTGAATTACTGGAAGCTTTTAAATGTTGTCTCCACAGGGTTCTTGATTATGTTAATATCTTATTCATCTTAATTGTCATGTGATATAAAAAATGATGTAATAACAGAAAAGTTAATTACTTGTATAAGGACATTAAATTAAACAAAATTATGTACATTTAAAAATAAACTACTGTAAATAAAAGAGTTAACATGGCTCCTAATTAGAAAAATGCAGGCATCACACTTTCTAAGAGTCAGTTATTATGTTAGTTGGGCAAAATGATGCAAAATAACGTCTTAACTGTTGGCATATACATTTTCTTCAGTTTGCCGAGTTGTAGAGAGCTGATCATAGTTGTTGTAGGTTTGGGTAGTTTCGTTGTACCTTTTCAGAACCTGATACAGGCATCGATACTGGTCCTGGGAAGTAAAAAGGTATTGACCAATGGTATTCAAGTAAAAACTTGTATAAAGGTTAAACAGAAACACGTGTTTACCAGAGATGGGATGACCTGTGGTCTGATACATTTGATGGCACCAACAACAAGTGGAACTGTTAAGCTTTGGTCATGGTCCATTCGGTCAAGTAGAAGACTCAACACACAGGCCAGGCCGCTGTACTCAGCTCCGTTTCTGGAAAGATGGAAAAACAAAACATGATCTTTCAGCACACACATAAAGGGCTTTTTTTTAAAATAAAAAATGGTGGTTTATCAAAGGAAAAGATTTTTGTTTGGATTTTTAAAAAAGAAAATACCTGCACATGTAGAGTATTCTCCCCTGTGCCTGTACATTGTTTGACCTTGTGTGTTTAAGAAGTTTGAGAAGATTCTTGGGATTCAGGTCTGTGCTTTTACTCACGATGTGGGTCACTTGGGTTTCATTAGCTACCTGAAATGTAGATTTTTATCTCTATAAATGCAACAATACGCATATAAATATTGTTAACAGATACATAAAACATTGATCTCCCTTATAGAATAAAATGCATAACAAGTTTTAAAAACATTCTATCAATTATGCACCAAAAAGGAGAAAATAAATGATTTTACTTTCTCGTATTCAAAGTATAGAGAAAGTATATTACATTAAGGCAAAAAATCAAAATTGTTTTACATCTACCTAAGTTGGAAAAACTTAGTTTTGTAATATTATAAGCATGTGTTCTTGTCTGTCTTTTAACACAATAATTTGAGTAAAGTTACAGCAAGGTTGATGACATTTCATACACAAGTATTATATCAAATTTGTAGTTATGTTATTTCCGGTAACCGGAAGGGACATTTATTCTACTTTTGGTTTCTCAAAAGCCTTTACTTGAATACTATTTCAGTAAGGTATACAAAATTTCATATATAAATAAAACAGGATGTAGTACTTTTCACTATTTCCTATTGCTCAAAAAGCATAAGATTTTATTTTTAACTTGATTCCTCTGAAGCTTGCAAGCAAAATTTTAAACAATTTAACCGGACCTATTTATATCAAACTTTTCATGTAGGTCAAGACTCAAAGACAATGTTTTGTGACACAAAATTATATTTAATTAGATGATTAATTAACTATTTAATAACTAATTGAGGGATTTTATAATAAGCAATAATTTTCAACAATTTTATACACACTTGGTATACAATTCTTTTTTTTTTTTTTTTACAAAAAATTTATATTTATTTAGAAATTCAAGGATTTGAAAAATTTATAATGAAACAACTTTGATTGCCATCCCCATTAGTGAATATTTGAGAAAGTTTAGGGGAGATCACTCCTGCTCTATTTCTTTTCAGCACTTAAATTTTTTAAAACAATCGTTGCATGACTAAATACTACTACCAGAGTTTTTTTCCAGGCATCTCTTGTATGTATGCATAGAATTTGTGTATTTGTCAACTCACTGATAGTATACTTGAAGTTTTCTTGACGACTTTGACAGTGATCTGTTGCTCCTTCCATAAACTCTCAGACTTGACAGGTCCTATGTGTATTTCATATGGTCCACAGTCTAAAGGTGTTGTTATACTGGCTGGCAGGTACTGGCCATAAGACTTTAGAAACGTAAAACGAATATGTATTTTAATATCAGCATTCCTAATAATACGTTACTTTTAAGTGTAAAGATTGTGCTCATGCAGCAATAGTCTTGATACCTCTTCTTGCACTGATTCTTCCGTTTGAAAAGCCATGACAAGTTTAACATTGTACTGTGCCACCAATCTCCAGAAATCTGTGACTGTGTTTGGCATTGGGAGGTGTGTTAGTATCTGGTTCTCTCCTTTTGTAAAGCCCTGGGGAATAAACATGTTATTTTAGCAATATTTAACAATATTATTTAACAGGGTCTATACGAATAAAATATAAACGTATGCTTTGGAAAACGCTTGTTTTACTTACAGATACTAACACAGCGTTTATATAATCACCAAGGTTGTTTGATTCCTTCGATAACACAGCTTGATACACCTTGCCTGCATATATATATATATATATATATATATATATATATATATATATATATATATATATATATATATATATATATATATATATAAGTTATGCCTATTACTGAGGTTATTTTTTTTTTAAATAAAAGTATTCAAATTATATTCAAATATATACTTAAGTGTAAGTATTTATTTTTGAGTTTAATTTACTTGGAATAATAGATGAGAATCTGTCCTTTGTTGAGTTTGATGAAGTGTTGTTCTGATATACATTTGAATCAACCCCTTGTGTGTTGTCATCTTTTTCTTGCACTAAATCTAAACAGACTTCTGAGACAGCCTGTAGTACATGCCAAACACTTCACAAAGTATGGAATATGTGATACAATATCTTATTGTAAAATATCAAAGCAGGAGTATAGTTGTCTGGCCAATAAATTGCATTAGAATGCTTAAATCACATTAAATGATACACACTTAAAATCACTGATGTATTAATACCCTGTTAATAAGATAAGCATAGTAAAAAATTGTTCTGTTTTACGGCCAATTTGTATTTTGGAACCCAATGATCTCAAAATATTATGTTGTGTCTTAGATGTAACACTACTCTCTTCAATTACTTTTCTTATGAAAATACTAATCACACATACTTTAAACTCTTTTTCAAGTTTACAGCTTCCAGTAACCAGCTGCTCCTCAAGATCAGAGATTCTGGACGTTATGTTATTGTACGTCACTGTAGTACCCATACAAACAATGGCCACCTGAGCTGCCTTATGCAGGAATTCATACTGTTCCTGGTATTGATGAGATATTTAACAATACTATGCAGTGCATTTTAGAAAAATAATGCAAAAACATTACAATTTTTATGTTACAAGTTGAAATTCATAATTCTATTCCAAACTTACCTCTGTTATAAACTACATAGCGAGTAACAAACATTGGCTGTGGAAATGTGATGCCCCAAGTACTAGGTCTCGGAGTTTTGTACGTTTGTGTACAAGTAAATGTTTTATAAAACTCTACACTTGTATTCCCGTCTGCAGCTTTTGAAGAAACATATATTGGTCCATACATTGAATCACTGAAGTTACTAGACTGCCATGTTGCCATGTTTAGCGCAACGTTTCTACCTATAACACAATAAATGTTGCAAATTAAAATTATTTTTAAGTATTTCGTTTTATATAAACTGGATCACGTTTATACATCCCGTACTACGGATATCGCTGTAAACAGGCTGATAAATAACTCTAGTCTTCCTGTTTTGTTATTTATTATCTATTTATCTTCAAAAGTGCCACTCATTATGTTATTGTATAGGCTCCCGAAAGGCTCCCGAAATAAACGGGGAAAAAACTTTTTAATTAAAAAGCCTTTTACATTTATTTGCCTATGTATAAGTTAGGGTACTTAAGGAAAAATATTTGGATGTACCAGGGACTCTTCTGAAAATATGGTTGCCATGGAAACGGCGGCCATCTTGGAAAAAACTACCGATGTGGAGTTCTAAAATTTCCTAAAGTAACATATAAACCGCCCATATAATCATTGATCTTTATTGTACTAACACCAATAGAGCCAGCTGGCTAATTTTTGTTACCGAAAAACAGCTAGACATATTTTTTTCAAATTTTCAAAAAAAATTTTGGTAAAATTCCATTGAATTTAGCATTATTTTCCTTGGAATTTCGTCACACCAAAATTTGAAAATTAAAAAAAAATATTTCTAGAGTGATTTCTGTTACAAAAACTAGCCAGCTGACTCTATTAGCGTTAGTACAAGAAGAATCAATGGTTATATAGCCGATATTTATGTTAGTTTATGAAATTTTAGAACTCCAGTAAAGGATGTTTTTTCAAGATGGCCGCCGTTGCCATGGCAACCAAATTTTCAAAAAAGTCCCTGATGCATGGAAATATTTCCCTACAAGTACCCTAACTTAGATATACACAAAAGAATCAATAAAAGCTTTTAATTAAGAAGTTGGTTTTTTCTGGAGCCTACCCCCTTAAAGTGTTGACAAGGACGAAACGGTGTTTTACACGTATGCTCTCTGTTCTATGATACTGCTTGAAAAAAAAAGACTAAACAATTAAAATCAATTTTTTGAAAAGTAAAATGGTATCCAACTGTTTTAAAATTATTTTCAAATTCTAAGGCGACATACAAGTGTCCTGCTCTATAGTCTTTGAGTATGGAACTTAAAGTTGTTTACAAACAAATGTATTCTAACATTGGCTATTGGAGGTCATAATAATTTATAAACTAAATCAACCATGTCTACTTGACCACTGGTCCACTGCCATGGTGGGTTAAACGATTAAATAATGTAAATTGTATGTAGGCTCACCAACCTAACATAAAAAAATGAAATTTAAAATATGTGGATGCTATACTTTTGGTGATGCTACCTATCTATATTTTTGTTAATAAACAAAACACAGTAATAAATAAACATGATTTAATATTGACTATAATGCGTTGAAAAAACTAATCGACAAAAAATAAATAAAATAATTACAATTATATTTTCAAAACAACTTATAACTTTTTGTAAAAAAAAACATTTAATATTTAATGTTTTACTAATACATTACCTCCCCACGTTTTTCATCGCTTATAGTAGAGTGATCGCTTGCATTATTGTGACGTATAGCATTTATTTTCTACTTTTTAGTTCAATCAGAAAACGTGTTTTTTTTTAACTTTTTAATGATAATTATTTTCTACTTTTTATCTTTGTTTGTTTGCATTCAAATCTTGCTATCGATTTTATCTTCTCGCATTCACTTTTTTGGGTAAACGAAGACAACTCGTAAAAAACACGTGCCTTTTCCAATCGAACTTTTTTCTGTGTTGCCGTTTCTTTCACCGTTGTTTGTACACAAACACCGCGTGACCACTACTCAGTAAGCCAAAAGAGGGAGAATACCGAACCTTGTTTTCATCAAATTATAATTACTAGGTTATGTCCCTTTTTTGTACAAATATATAGGGGCCTAAAATGATCAATAACAATTTTCCATGGATCAATTTAGTAATAATAACAATTGAATATTCTATTGTCATCAGAAACAAAGCTTCCCTGAAAATTTCAGCGCGCTAGCTAACTGGAAAGTGCCCGAAATTTTTATCGCAAGATTTGATTGGAGAACCAAACAAACAAACAAACAGACGCGAAAGCAAGTTAAAGAAAACGAGGGAAAAACCACATCGAACGACAAAATGAATCGAGAAATAATTAACTACCTTTATTGCAGAGCTCCCCATGGTAGCCGGGATTACAGTGTAAGCAATGTCCAGTGGTTGCGTTACATTTAGAATCCGTGCAGTTTGATGAACAGTTCATCTTACATCCAGATCCGTAATGAAATTCATCACAGGCTAAGCCATAAGAATTTTTTTTAAAAGGAAACAATTTAATAGAAATAAGTAAGACACGCTTATATAGAAGAGAATTAAAGTTTGGGTGCTGTAGCTTTGGTTTTTTAAGAAAAAAATAAATACGATGCTACTAACCCGATTCGGACAAATTTCCAGAGTGTCCTGTAGAGCAATTGAAACATTTTACATCAACATTATCACAGACTTGATTTAAGCAAGTGATGTTGCATATCTCGCCACAATTCTGTCCGTAGTAAATCTCATTACACGCTAAAACAATGGATTTAAATGATGTTTAATCATTGAGTCTAGCATCAATGCGTGTAGTTAGTAATAGAGAGGTAAAGTCTCACTACACTTTAGAACAATGGAATGTGATATATAGAATCTTTTGACCTAGCGGCAAGTCCTGTTGTTAGTACTAGTGAAACTACTCACTGACGTCACACAAATCTCCTTGATAACTGTTATTACACGAGAGGCATTTACAGGTCACTGTCTCACATGATGAATTGGTTTTATTCAATGAGCAGGTCATGCTAAAGTTATCATGATCACTTACTTAAATAGAAAGAAAGGGACGTACTATATAGTATAAGGCAAACGATTCTGATACAATATTAAACTTTGATAAAATAGAAATTTGATAACACATCTACAAGCGGGCTCAGTCGTGTATTGACCTACTGTATTGACATAGCGCTCCAAATTCTCCAAAATTACTGGATGCCTCCCCCTGATGATTGCCTGTCTCGTTATAAGTTGTGTTTACACATTGGCAGTCATACAGGCAGATGGAACCAAACGCGTATTCTAAAATCACAGTTTTAAAAATATGTTAAACGAAATTTCCTATAAATGACTAAATATATATTAGAAACTATTTCAAATAATTTTCTCCCCTATCACGAAAAGTGCTCACAACTGTTATAATCAGATTTTCACTAATACAAATCATTAGATAATTTTAACTCTAAAGCTAAAAAGTATGAGAATCAGACTAAAAGTTAATCTATCTAAAATTAAAATGGTTTAAAAACTAACTAACGTAACCGTAAACAGTTTAAAAAGTAACTTACCTGATTGTGAATTATTTACAAAGCTGTATGCCACAAGGCAGAAAAATATTTTTAAGACCATTACGGCTGAAGGTGAGAGGGTTTAAAGCATTTTTTGTGGAATTTGCATTAAATGTATAAATGTTTAGATGTATACAAGTTAATATACACACACACTGCAACATTTTAAATGTATTGCTAGAAGTAAAATTAAACAAGAATGCGCTAAAATAATTTACATTCTAATAAAAGCGGATAGCGTGTCAATGTTAAAGTAATATCTATTAAAATACGAATTTTTACTAAAAAAACAATTCTATAAAATTAAGAAGTGTTGCACAATTTTAAACCATTAAGGTATCACATGAGAAGTATTACATTTCTATCGATGTTTATACACGTTTTAAGTGCACACATTTCAATAATATATTTTTTATCCATTATTTAGATCTACCTGCATGTAAGAGAATTTCAACACCAGTGTTCCTACGGTTCAAAATTAAACTACACAGTTTGCCTTCAATTCTGACAGCCCACAAGTCAAACACTCATTAGTGTAAAGTGTGTAGGCAGACGGGGTAGAATAAATTAGAAAACAGTTGCAGTGTAAAGGAAGTTTTAAAAAAAAATTCTTGCTTCATCTACACATGGGATGTCGAAAAATGTTTGCCAAAGTGCGTAATCAAAAATGTTATTAGAAAACATCGTATGCGTTACGTTAACTTAAAACCAAGTATACATTAAAAGAGGTATGTACAGAGAGAGTATATAATAGGTAGGTTTTACACAACACTGTGCCAACCTTACAATCAAATATCCAGCTTTTTTCTTGGCCTGCATCATAATGCTGGTCATAGACTTGCTTGACTTGTGTATCACAATATGATTTTGAATGTTCTTCTGTAAATGAAATAAAGGCAAAATATTTTGATACTTTCTTTTGTGGAACTAGCAAGAGAAATACATTACAAATTTATATTACTATCTCTACTATTTCTTTACTATAACTAATTACTTTGAAAAGATAAAGGACTGAACATGATGAATAACAAGAAACAAACATTATCAGCAAAAATTATAGATTTAAAATTGTGTTCATTCATGTTGAAGATTAATGAAGTAGACTATCAATATTTACCCTCTTGATGACTGATACTTTGATTTGGTGTCTTTACTTTAAGCTTACACATCAGTCTCTGTGTGGTAAAATATGAAATAATATGCTTCAATAAAACTGTTTCAGTATATTAATTACATTAGATAAGTACATAGTTTTGAGCTCTATAACAATATGTGTTTCAATTATCATTAAAATATAATACCCTCTATGGTGTACAACTCACTGATTTATTAGAATTTAAGAAAAGACAATAATTAATACAATATTTTTGATTAAAATCCATTATATTTATTATAACATATAATGCTATCTCTTGCTATAATAATTACTTTAAAAAATGGGTTCTGCCCATAGTAAAGTTACCTGAGGATGAAACTAGGCACAGTGTATAGTCCACGGAGACTGATTAATATCCCTTGTAATTGAACATCAGTTGTAGTTATGAAATCTGGATGGCAAAACACACACTCATAGTCCTGAAAAGCAATTTACACATAGATTAGCAAGAATATCTCACTAATTATTAAATTAAAGCTAACCCCTATTTAGTGCAATCCATCAAAGTAGCAGCATTTGTGTTAAGTTGTAGACACAATACAAAGTAATGTTTGTTCTGTGATTTACATACTTTTATAAAATAGCAAATTACACACACACACACACATATATATATATATATATATATATATATATATATATATATATATATATATATATATATATATATATATATATATATATATATATATATATACATTGTAAATTTGTAAATTTTAGTTATGTCTTGTTATTAAATTTATTTACTCGACTGATCTAAACTCACTGTATTTAAACATAATATAGTGGATAAGTATAGTGATTTTATTATTCAGCAATAAATAGCAGACCTAAAATTGTTTAAATAGCAACGTTTGCGAATGAACACATTTAATTCTATCTATTTCAATTTCTATGTATTTCCCAACTAGATGCATATTACTAACCAAGCATTAAGCTATAGCCCTAAATAACGCTGACTCTAATTACCATTTATTGGACAACCTGAAACTTTGCGATACCATGTTATAATATATTATTTTAAAAAAAAAGCTTACCACTAATTACTAAAATCAATTGTTTTTAGTATTAACTGAGCCGCATACCAGGAATCCAGTATGTTTTCAAGGTTTAATCTCTAAGTTCCCTACAACCTCTTTCCTCTCGAGTGCGGAAAACACTGAAATCATTAATCATGATTTCATTATGCCTAATAGTTAAACATAATATTAAAGTAATACTAAATAGTACGAGTCTTAGTTACTATAAGTCTAATGAATATTTTAATTGTGTATGCTTACATGCTTTAAGTTTTATGCACAATATTGGTATATAATATATAGTCTCTAGTATATAGCCTAAGCTATAGAGTATATAGGCCTATAAGCCTAAATATAACAGCAGCCTGAATAATGCTCATTATCATGCATTCACTATAAACTATAAAGATAAAAAAATATTTCAATTCAATTTAATTCTAACTAATAATAGTAAATAGGCTTTTTTCTTGTGGTGACAAATTTAAAGTATAGGGCATTAGGCCTATAGTTACTTATAGTATAGGCCTGCTACTACTAGATTCTATATTTAAGCATGTGGGCTTTTCATTCCAATGCAACACAATAGATACCACACACGATCAAGCTTGACCTCTGAAGTAAAGATTTTAAAATTGGGCCTAACTATCAGTGAAACTACAATAAAAATCATGTAAATTACTAATTTAACCTTCTTACCCCCGCTTCTGTAGATTCCTATTCTATTTCATTCAATCAAACTTTCTTTTTATGCAGCCGTATGATTAGATTCTAGACTATATTCTAATAAACATGAAATAACTACTAGCCAAAACACTAGATCTAAATTTCTATGTTCTATGCAATATGTATTAAACCTATAGGCCTAATATTTAGGCTATTTTAAATTCCTATGCGATGTGTCGTGAACTGTAGGTTTCATGTTATTTTTTAATGGCGGAAATCAGTTTAAAATTTCGTTTCCTTCCTTTTGTTATTCTATTTATAGATTAAAAATGCTTAGAGTCGGAGCAAAGAAAAGATAGGCTTATTTTCATTGAGTTAGTAGGCTGATCCACACAGGAAGAGCTGGTATATCTATTTGTTACTCAGTGATCAGATCATTGACAGAGACAGAGATAGCCCTTCGCATGGGATGGAGAGAAAGAGAGAGAGAGAGAGAGAGAGAAAGAGAGAGAGAGAGAGATATGTATAGCTTACTTTAACAATTTTAACGTTCTGAATGATAACAGAAAATGATTTGAAAGCTATCCTGATATACATTTTTTATTTTAGAAACAGTTTAAAAGTTTAGTTTTATGAGTAAATGTCGTCTGTTATATATGAATATTAATAAAGAGAAAAATAAAAGGAATTACTGGACATACCCTGTTCAAAGAAGGAACCAACTCTCCCAGGAATACACGTTAAGCAATGACCACTGGTGTGATTACATTTATAACTCAGGCAGTTTGGAGAGCACTTGTTTCTACAACCAGGTCCGTAATGATGCTCGTCGCATGCTTTTTGATAAATAAATAAATATTTAGATGATTTCTAATATCTTTAAACTCTACATAATTGTGTTACGGGGTCCAGAT